>NW_027413958.1:35000-65000 GCF_048773025.1 Camelus bactrianus | reverse complement strand
AGGAGCGGCGGCTGGGGGGTCCGGTGCCCCCAAGGCTCCCCTCTCAGATCGCTAGAGAAGGCTTTCTCACCGAGGGCGCATCGCCCCCCACCCAGCGTGCCCCGTTCAGGCCTACGGAAGCCCTCCGACGTGTACGCCAGCGCTCGGCTGGGCAGGAGGGGTCTGCGGTAGGGGTAAGCAGCGGGCCAAGAAGCGAGCGCTCGCGGTCGGGACCGGGGAGAACCCGTGCGTGCCACCTCGCGAGGAGACGCACCCAAGACCGCGTGGGGACGGGACAGACGCCCGCCCCCCACCGGCACATCACCCGGCCCCACCACGATCGCTCCCACGCCCGGGCGCGAACCCCGCTGAGGGGGACCCACCCGGCGTGCGCCCGGCCACGTCAGTCCCCCCCCCGGTACAGGGTGAGGACTGACGTTCAGGAGGCGGCCCCGGCCCCACCGAGGGTGGGGAGCGGCCACGCCTCGCTTACCGTCTCGACCCCTCCCCCACGCCTCAAGAGAGGCGCTCGGGAGACACGACCACCGCAGGGGTTACCCGAGAGGACTCGCTGGGGACGGGAAGCGATGCCGCCGCTCGGCCTCGGGCACCTGAGGGACAACCTGGAGCGCTCCAGGGGCACCGCAGAGGACCAAGGCGAGACACGCTCACACCCCGACGAGGGGGTACGTGGCGTGGCGGCGGGGCAGCCCTCCCCCGCCGCGGGGGAGGGCCGCTCGCGAGACAGGACGCCGAGCAGGCGAGGAGGCGAGAGTGTCTGCCGCGTCACAAGACCCCGGCCCCGCCGACACCACAAGGCACGGGAGACCGAGGTCGGGCCGGAGTCCGCACCCCTGCCTTCCCCCCGCCACCCACGGGCGGCAGAGGAGAGGCGAGGGGCCCGCAGGCAGAACGAGAAGAGAAGCCACGTTCGCCATGAACGTCCCCGTCCCTCGTCTGGCGCGGCTTAGGCCCGGCCCGGGGGAGCATGACTTCACCACATCGATCAGGTGAGTGAGTGAGCGAGCGAGCGAGCGAGCCAGCCATGTGGGGCAGGGAGGCCCCAGAGGGGAGGGCCCGGCGAGGACAACCACCAGAGGGGCCTGCTTCAGCCTCGCCAGGCGCCACCCACTCCTCAGTCCTCTCCGAGGAGAGCGGCCAACGACCCCAGGCGGGGAATGCCTGACACGCGGCACGGAGCCTACGGGGGTGGGGTCGTGCCGGCCACCACCGGGTGCCTGCGGCGGGGAGCGCACGGGGTAAAAGACCCACGCCGCCACCTCACCCCACCGCCCTCGGGCCACCAGAGACCAGAGGTGGCACCACGGGCCACGTCAGCCGGACGCACACACGAGAGCCGGCGCGCAGGCCCGGGCGGGCGGCTCAAGTGTCAGAAGCGGAGTCGGCTACCAGGCCAGGGCTCACGCAGAGAGAAGCCCAGAGCCCCGCACGCGTCCGGAGACCCAACACTCGGTGACAGACACCGAGGAAGACCGTGTCAGCACCTATCTGCTGGCAGAAAATGCCCAACACGACAGGAAAAATGACAGCGCCCAGAAACGGGGCGGGTCCACGATTTGCAAGGGGGGACCCCGGGACCTCGGTCCGGCCACCTGCCCCCAGCCCTACCCCCATAAATGGCAGCCCCGAAGCTCTCGGGGGCCATCTGATCGACCGGGGTGGGGGGGTTGGTAGGGGGAGGGGAGAGGGGAGAGGGGAGGGGGATTAGGAGGAGGCTTAGGAGGAGAAGTGGGAATGGGAATGGGAATGGGAATGGGAAGGGACGAGAGGGAGACGGGATCAGGCCGGGGACGCCCTGCCCTTTTCTCGCCCGCGTGGCCGGGGACTCGGGGAGATGCCACAGAGGCGCCTCCGACGAGAGGGCCCCCCACGAGGGACCGCTCCCGAGCACCGGGCCCCGGGCCGGGGAAAGCCTGCCTCCCCCACATCCCTCGCAGGACGCCCCCGTGCCGGTCCCCGAGTCCGGATGAAGTCTCGGTCCCTCCAACGCCACCGGAACCCACGCGGGCGGGCTTACGGGCCGGGGGGCACCCCCTCCCAGGCCTCCCGCGCCAACAGGGGCCGGCCCAGCCACGTCTCCGGATCCATCGGGACTCAGAAAACATTTCATCCAAGGAGGCGCCTCCGACGACCGGGAACCCCAGCGCGCCCGTCCCCGGCCTCACCGCACTGGGCCCGGGCCGCTCCTCGCCTCAGGAGCAGTCGTCCAAGGGACGCAGACGAGGGCCTGACCACCTAGCCGCCGGCGGCCCGGGCGCGGGACACTCTCTCCCTTTCCCCCGCGGCGGCAAGGCGCAGGCCGTGTCCGATCGGCTCGGGTCGGTCTCCGCGGCTGGAGGGGCACAGGCGGATGCTGGTCGACCAGGCCAGGCCACACGGCTTCCCCCGGCACACGAGATCCCGGGAGCGCGGCGACAGTCACCCCCTCATCATCCTGCGAGTCCAATCTGCGCCGAGAGCAGGACGCGCCCGCGGCTCAGCGCCACGGGGACTGTCACCGCCGGTGTCGCCAGCCTCCCCGAAGACTGCCTCGGGCCCCGCCGCCGAGCCCCATCCCTTGCCGAGGTCGCCGACGCTCGGGAGAAGAGGGACAATCTCAGAGCGGCAGCCAGATGGCGCCCGACAACCGTCGCCAACGTCCCCGGAACCGATCCCGACCGCCGCCGGCCGCCCAAACGCCCGAGCTCGTCCCGGACTGAGGCGCCGGGCGGCCCCGTGGCGTCCGCCTCGGAGCCCGCTCACCCTCGTCACGGCACGGCACGGCACGGCACGACACGAGGCGACACGACGCGACGCGGCGCGACGCGACCCCGGCAACAGATCAGGGCGGGGAGGACGGAGGGAGCCGGGGTTTGGCAAGACACGGCCGGCCGGGCGGCTGCCGCGAAGGGGACGCGCTCCCCACGCGATTCCCCGGGCGGGGGAGATCACACGGACACGCCGGCGGGGCCGGGGCCGACGCCGCGGGTGGCCCAGAGCGACCAGGACGAGATCCCGGGTTCCCGGGTGGGAGGTTGGGAAGGGGAGGAGGGGAAGAGGGAGGGAAGGCGGGGGCTGGCAAACCGAAACCAGGCGAGCGCTCAGAGAACAACGCAGGAATCGGCTTTGGAGTCCGTCCTCTCGAATGCGGGAGGTCTTTCGAAAGCAGACAGGCAAAGCCCAGAAGCTAGAAAAGAAAGGATGAAGACCGCGAACCCCATCGAAGCGGAAAGAAAAATCGATCTCGGCACAGATCGCGACAAAGCCCAAAGACAACAAACGGGCGCCTGGGGAAAACGCACTCGCGGTCGGTCGTGAGAACACGGACGTCAGCACGGCTGACCACAACCGCAGGAAGGAGGAGGGAAAACAAAAAAATGCGGGCGGGGGTTCGGGGGGGCGAGTCGATAGCCACCCGCTCGGTAAATCGAGGTTCAGTGCATCTACACAGAGCAACACTGTGCATGCGCATCCGCGTGTCTGGGTGTGCGTGTGTGTGTCGGTGCGTGTGTTTGACACAGTCAACGTGGACAAGGAAACTGTAGCCCCATCCGAAAAAAAAAAAAAGAAAGAAAAGAAAGAAAGAAAAGAAAGAAAGGAAAGAAAGAAAGGAAAGAAAGAAAGGAAGAAAGGAAGAAAGGAAGAAAGAAAGAAAGAAAGAAAGAAAGAAAGAAAGAAAGAAAGAAAGAAAGAAAGAAAGAAAGAAAGAAAGAAAGAAAGAAAGAAAGAAAGAAAACATGAAAACAAACGACAAAACCCACCACCAAAGGGAAATCAAGTTGTAGAACTACTCTGGGGTTTAAAAACAAAAACAAAAACACCGTAGAAAAAGCACAACCGCAGCCCATCAGGGGTTCCTCTCCTCAACAGTCCAAGAACTCGGTCAATTCCACCTCCTAGAAGCCAGAAAACCAGGGATGAAACACGCGCAGGAGACCCAAAAGGACGTTTTCAGTTTAAAAGAAAAAAAAAATAATTTTTTTCCTCCCCCAAATGGGGGAGGGGGCGAGGGGGAGGATGGAGCGTAGAACTCAGCGGCAGAGTGCCTGCCCAGCACGCGCAAGGTCCAGGGTTCGATCTTCAGGACTTCCGTTCAAGTCAATAAGGAAGTCGGTAAGTCAGGCAATCACTAAGTCAGGCAACAAACCAGCAAAAGAAACGAATTACCTCCCCTCCCCGAATAAACAAACAACCACCGAAAGCAACAACAGCAGCAAGAACCAAAAAAAAAAAAAAAAAAAAAAAAAAAAAAAGGCCTAAATAAATAAATAAATGTAAGTAAGTAAATAAATAAATAAATAAGTAAACAAACAAACACAATTTTAAAAAGGGGAAAACGCACGCATTTCCGTTTCTAAGAGATATCCGGACAGGCCCAGAACCTGGAATCTCGACAGCAAGTTCCAAAAACAAGCAGAAAGTGCCTGCTCCTGACGGAACACGTGATAGAGACCACCGTTCGAGATGGGGCCGGGTGGGCGGGCTGGCGGGCGGACACAGAGCTCTCGACTCATACCTGACAGAATCCGCTCTCCGACAGAAGACAGAAGGCAACACGGAACAGGGGTTGGTGGTGGGGGCGAGGGGGAGAGGGCGAAACGGAGGTGGAGGAAAGCCATTAGGGAAAACAGGACAGAAGTCCCTCAAAACATTCCACAGAAAACTCCTGGAAGACCCGGCAGTTCCACTACGGGCCCGCGGATGGACGAATGGACAGTGCCACGTGGTCTGGAGAGACCTACACCTAGAGGGGATGATGTTAACTAAGTGACTTAAGTCCGAGAGGGATGTTGTCACTTCGAGGCAGAATCCCCAAGACAATACGCAGGAACACATGCAAGGAAGCTGAAACAGGCTCATGGATACCAAGAAGGAACAATGAGTGCAATGGGTGAGGGAGAGGAAAAAGTACAAGCTTCCAGTTAACTCCAATTAATAAATACACAAATTACGGGAGGTCATGGACAGCAGGGCGAGTAGAGTCAATCCATACTATTGTCATGACGCTGTCCGGTGACGGATCCGTAACCAGACTCACCACGGTGATCATCGTGGAACATGGAAGAATCCCGAATCGCTATGTTGGACACGTGAAAACGGACATCCCATTGTCAGGTCAATTATGAGAGAGAGTAGGAGAGAGAGAGACAGAGAGAGAGAGAGAGAGAGAGAGAGAAAATTCTCACTGTCTTACCGGGAAAAAAAAAAAAAAAAAAAAGAGTTCAGTGAGATAAAGAGTGGATGTAGGTGAGGGCAATAGGTGGAGGAGATGAAAACCACGACGGCGACACATGTGCGGCATCCCACACGGTGGCAGTGCAGTGTGATCCTATGCATGCTCAGCTGTCTCCTAGCCACCTCCAAGTTGACATCCAGGGTCATCCTTTTAGGTTTCGTGGCTGCACTTTCGTCTGTCTCGGGCAATACTCTCCCTTGATTTTCCATGGGGGAAGGGAGGTGGGGTGGCCGGGCGGGCCACACCACGACACACCGCGTCGCGCGTGACCTGGAAAACAGATACACACCCGCCCACCACCCACGGGCTCCGAAATCGGTCACTGGTCACGACGCACACTTCGTCGGTCCCTTACGGAGCGATGGCGGACCAAACAGGCAGCGGCCAACTTTGTCGTGCACACAATGACGGTTCGTCCCTTGTGGAAACAAACTGATGACGAGACAGCGTGGTCAGGGGGCGGGTGTCCTTTCAGGAAGACAGAGTCATTGAAAGTCCCGCACACGGGAACTGTGCCAAGGGAGATCTCCATCACCCTACCCAACCCTGATCCAAATTCTCGTTCGGGCAGCTAAGGGTCAAGGTCAAAGTTTCTTTCTTCCCGGGGCAGGGGTCCTTTTGGGCCTCGATGGTTGTTCAACTGGAGAGATCGCCCTTGGGCTGCATATACACTTCGGGGTGGTCCATAGGGTTCCACGACAGTCCCGCCACCAGGCAGGTGGTTCCACCTGATGAAACCGGTCTGGTCTTTCGTTCCAGGAAGACAAAGGTCCGTGGCTGAAGCCAACGAGAAACCCAGGGTGTGAGTCCGGAGCGCCACCAGTCAGGAAGATGTCTAGGCGTCGGGCTCGAAGAGGCTCGGGTGGCCTGAAAAACGCATGCGGGTTCAGGTCCACTTTCTGAGTGGCCTCCACAGCAACGGGCAGGAGGAGGGTCTCGAGAGGGGACACGGCAGTGACCTCTCTCCAGCAGATGTCCAGCTGCTCAGCCCGGCTCGGCGGGGCTTCAGGGAAAGGGCGGCTTTGGTTCTCGAGGATGCCAAGTCCAAAGCGGGAGAACCATGGGCAACGGGAGTCGGAAGAGCGTTGGCCAACCATCGGAGAAAACTCGAAGCACGCGTGACGTGGCCCAGCGTATCAGTGGAAGGCGGGGCGGGACGGGGAGGGGAGGGGGAGGGTGGCGGGAAGCACGCAAAGATGATGACACAGAACCGCATTCTCATCTCTATCACGCTGTACGAGAGTTTCCACTGAGACATGCTCCCCTTCCCCTGGTCTCTCCAAGGACGCGCATTTCTACCAAAAAATCACCCCCATTCAGACTTGTCGGCTGGCCAGATCAGCATACTTCCACGAAATTCGGCCTGAAGAGGGACAGACGTCCACGAAGCATAGCCATCGCCCCTAGAGGCTCTCGGACACCCGCTCTGCTGGAACGTTTCCTAAGGACGGCAGACGAAGACGGTCTCCACATGCTTTCCAGGAGACGTTCCTCAGAACGAGACCGTGACTGTTCCGAAGCCCAAATCGGTCACAGCAAATGTTCACGAGGAAGTCACGGTGAACCATCTGGGACACCAGTCTTTCCCAACCGGTCCACGTAGGGACACGATTTGGTCCTAGCCAGAA
Source organism: Camelus bactrianus (assembly GCF_048773025.1). Taxonomy (NCBI): domain Eukaryota; kingdom Metazoa; phylum Chordata; class Mammalia; order Artiodactyla; family Camelidae; genus Camelus; species Camelus bactrianus. The sequence continues at coordinate 58,157 of NW_027413958.1, read as the reverse complement.
ACAGACACTTTCTCCTCACAGCATCCTTTTATTTTAATTTAATTTAATTTATTTTATTTTATTTTATTTTATTTTATTTTATTTTATTCTGTTTCATTTTGTTTTGTTTTATTGTATTGTATTGTATTGTATTGTATTGTATGTTTACATATGTACGTATGTAAGTAAGTATGTATGTATTCCGGTCTGTCTGTCTGTCTGTAGGTCCATCCATCCTCCGAAGGTATACCAGTCATGTCGGCCAACACACTGACAGATCTCGAGTCTTTTCTGTCAGAAAGATATTAAAGCACGTCCCCTTCGACTCATGGAGCCAGGAACGAACGCTTCCGTATCTCATCTTCTTTGGAAACGATCTAAACATTCCAGGGACGTCGCCAGATGCTTCAGTTGCAAGGGACCAAAAACTACGTGGAGGAGGCACCAATTTTTCAGAGATGGACCGCCTCCCACACACACACACACACACTACCCCCTCGGACTGCTTGGGGTGTGAACACTTCCTGAGACTTGAGACCGAGCCAACCATCGCTCCCAGACTCTTTTTTTTTTTTTTTTTTTTTTTTCCTGGCTGACACGTTTCATGACAGAGATAACCCACAGGAACTTAATGGATTCGGGGTAAACCTAGGGAGGCGAAAAGTTTCACCTCGAATGCTGCTCGTCACAATCAAGACATGGCTCTTTTCACGAGACCGATCCCTTGACATTTGCTTTTCTGGATGAAAGGATCTGTCCTAGATCATGTCAACCTGAAGGAAAACATTTGGGTTCCTTCCTGTTCGCATTCCCTGCCTGCATGTTCCCTTGAAAACCAGTTCCATAGAGCTCTTTCATGAATGAACTCTGGCAAGTGTATGTGGAGGAAGAAACATGCCAGGCCTACAAGCCGGGGACATACACAAGTGCCTACATGCATACATGCATACATGGGACCGAGCCCTTTCCAGATCCTTGGACGGCAGTACCATAGAAATGAGGATGGCTTCCACAAGACTCTCAGGCAAGCCAAGCTCTTTTGCGAAAGCGATAGCTTGTGCACAAAGGAGAAGGTGGCATGAGGGGAGAGGGAGGGGGAGTGCCAGCTCCCTGAGCAGCAGGGGCCATGCTTTTCTACCTAAAGGAAGGGCTTTGTCTCAGGATCACTGATCACTTCCACAAATCATCCGATATCTTGGATCGGCCGCAGGCGGCTCCAGGGTGAAGAGCCATCGCCCCAGGCTCTGTGGGGAATAGAGAAGACTTCCGTGAGGGGAAAGAAACGCATGAGAATTTTCTGCAAGAAAGCTCAGGAACAGATAATGTAAACACGGAGAGTTGAGCTTCCTGTCTCGTGACAACTAGGTCTACTGGGTCATGTCACAGAGAGCAAGCGAATCCTTTATTCCCCTGAGCCTTTTTCTTTTTCTTTCTCTATCTTTCTTTGTTCTTTGTTCCCTTTAGAGTGTGTGTGTGTGTGTGTGTGTGTGTGTGTGTGTGTGTGTGTGTGTGTGTGTGTGTGTCTGTGTCTGTGTCTGTGTGTGTGTGTCTGTGTGTGTGTCTGTGTGTGTCTCTGAAACTCAGGTACTGCCCTGTCTCATACAGACGAGACCAGCAGATCGACATGACCAGAGATTTTGTAGCTTTCATTTAAAAACTATAGGTCACTCACGAGTCGGGTAGGACGGGTGCTGCGTCCAGCGCAGCTCGGGACCGTGTCTGAGGACGGGCGACGCAAGAATTAAGAAACAAAGAGACCAAGTAAAGAGCGAAAATGGGACCAGGGGACTCAAGGTCTCGTGGATCTAGAGTGCCAAAAGCCTGGTCGACATCCTGTTTATTGGGAGTATACGGCTCAGGGAAAAAAAAAAGAAATGCGATCAAAGAGGTGGGGCTTTAGATATTTCATGCCAGAAGCACGAAGTTCTGCTTGCTGGCTAACTGATTCATTTCAGGCCTATCCCTTCCAGGAACAATCACCCTCCTCGGGGGATGCAAAATTTCTAAGTGTATCCTGTGATTGCCTCTGGGACATCTCGAGATAGCAAATATTTCCCCGGGGTTAAACCACATGCTTTCCTGCCAGAACCAAGTTCTGTTAATGGATGATCTGGCTTCCCATGACCGTCCATTGTTTTACCCTAAGGAAATATCTGCCATCTGTTGCGCCCTCACGGTCAATCTCAGGATTGCCCCTCACACAATTTCTTGAGCATCATACATGTTATAGGTCATCGACTGTGTAAAACATGAAAACAAAGCAGGCGTGTGCATTTTTAAGCAAGTAAGTGTGAATGTAAGATTTTACGCTCATGGAAATGCTGGTGCAGCTTGGTTTCTAGTTGCTGGTTCTCCAGCAGCTTGTTTCCCAGCAGACGCGTAGGACACTAGAGAACCCACTCACTCAGAAAGAACCGATGGGACGGGTAAGGTTTTTCGGCTCAGAGGGTGAAAGCTTTTAAACTCTGTGTGGAAAAAAGACGTTTCAGGTGTATATTTCTCCTTAAGAAGGCTGCGAATTAAGGCTGCGAATTAGAGTTTCGACGAGGGAGACCACGCAGCAGTGTGTACGTTTAAAAAGGCCTCCGCGTGCCCCTCCCCACCCTTTTTTGTTTGTTTGTTTCTTCCATTCGGTTTCAGGTTCTACCTGATTCAGCCCCCTGGCCTCAGTCTCTGGCCACTGTGGGCTATGCAGACAGACGTTTCTGACGTTGTCGAGATGGACAAGATAAGGAGGGTTCCCCCCAGAGAACTGGGCCGCTGCTTCTATGAGATCAAAAAGCTGACCTACTCATCCAGTTCTATGTTTAGAAATTTGCTCCTTTCTGGGAAAGCGTAGAGCTCTGCGGTAGAGTGCGTGCTCAGCATGCACAAGGCCTTGGGCTCAGTCCCCAGTACCACCACTGAAAACGTATAATAAATCTAAATAATTAATTGAAACGTAGATAAAGACACCTAATGACCCGTCCCCCCTCCAAAAAGATAAAAACTTCTTGTTAAAAAATTTTTTTTTATTTTATTTTTTTATTTTTTTAGTTAAAAAGGCAGGAGGAGGACGAGGACGAGGACGAGGACGAGGAGGACGAGGATGAGGAGGAGAAATTAGCTTCTTTCCAACAAGGAGATTTCCAGGTCAAATGGAGAGCCAAATATTTCTATGTTCTAAAACTTCAGCTTTCCACGTATCCTGGCGTCAAAACGTCGGCACGGGTAAAGATTGTTCATCATTCTGTGACTATGCACTTCCTGCATTTTGGAGTGTTCATCTGTCCTTTCTCTTAGGAATAGATGATCATCAGAAATAGCAGTTCTGTTGATTAAACCCCCTTTTAACATATCGTTGTTTCCTGGTCACTAAAGTTACCTAATAATCACTTCACAGTCTATGGAAGTCAAATCATTGTGCTGTACACCCGAAACTGATAGAGGGCTGTATGTCAAACCTATGTCAATAAAACTGAAAAAAGAAAAGAAGAAGAAGAAAAGAAAAGTCTGCTTGCTCGGGGCATCCGGTAAAGGCCCTCTTTCTGAGCGCACAAGTCAACCTCGGGCCGATTCACCCTGTCCCTGAAGAAGGGCAAAAATCCTCCACTCTATCTCCCGTTAGGTCCCGGACACTAGCCAGAGTTCCTCCTCCCTCAACCCCCACCCCGTTCCTGCGTCACACTGTGTGGGCTCAGGCACACAACCTATCGCTTTCCTTTAGCGTGTGGAATGAATATCGCCCGAAGGGAATTTCCTTTGTTGTCGTTTAAATAAACTGACGTGTTAATAAGCGCTCTGGAGGGACACATTCCCTTTGACCTGATCAGCCATAGTGACATCCCATGACCCAGGAATGTACAATATCATGGATTGGAAAGGATCTTAGAATTCAGAAATCATGGTGACGTGGGTCTGATGACCTAGCTGGCTCCATAACAAACCAAGAGATGAAGGTGCCCAACGTTTTCACTCGATGCTGCCTAAGTTCTTGACAGTCACTTTAAAAAAGGAAAAGGAAAATTTGCATGGCACGCTTAGTTTTGAGAATGCTATCTGACTGCATGGTGGAACGCAAGGAAAAGCCGTGACGCTCGCCCACGGTATCGAGAGAAACGCAGAACCGTGTTTCTGGTAGCTTTCTTCAACGCTGCGCAAAGGCGGGAGCGACCGCTACCTCACGCAGAGGAGGAGAGGACGGGTTTCTCGGCCCCGTCACGCAATGCCAGGCAGAAGAAGCCTTCTCCGATGAGACAGAAGCGTGTCAAAGCGCATCCCTGCGTCGAAGGCTTCGGTTTCCCGGGGAAGGGGGTCGAGCCGAGGGACCCAGGCCCCCACGTCAGTCAGTCTTTCACTGGATTCACTGGCCTCGCTGTTACTCCTCAGCGATGGCCCCTCAGATTGCTCTCGTGTGTCTTTACCTTCTGGCTTTAGGAAGGACTTTAAACTTCGGCTGAGGGGCGGGACACCCAGAAGGGTTCTTTCAGTTCACCCCATCTTAGGTATTGCCATATCCAACACGTTGGTTTTCATCCCATCGTGGACCTACCTACCGGAGAGTTTCGCGGCTTAAAAGTCCCCTGTGCTCCACCTATTCATCAACAACCCCCCGCCACAACACACACACACCCGCACACACACACACCCACACAGACAACCTTCACCACCACCACCCCCGACCCCACTCATCTTTTCACCCTCTCTGGGGCTTTTGCCCTTTTGAGAATGAATGTCATCCAGAGCCGGTACCCTACAGGATGCCACCTTTTCAGATTGGCTTCTTTCAGGGAGTCAGGGGCACGCAGAAACGGCCCCGCCTGTCTCCCACAGGTCTCTCGGCTCCACGGGTCCCTGGTTTCCTTTTTAGAGCCAAATCACATGCTGTGGCACGGACCTAGCCCGGGCTACGTGTCCCTTCACCTCTTGAAGGACGCGTCTGTCCCGGTCGCCTCCACGGTTCCGGCAGTGATGAAGCAAGCCCCTCCACACCCCCACCCCCACCCCGCCCACCGTCCAGGTCCGTCCGCGTTCAGGTTTCCGCGTGGACGGAGCCCCGAGGGCTAGGCCTCAGGGTGAGAGTGGTATGGCGGGTGGCAGGTGGCGCACTGAAGGGTCCCAAATCCGGAGGATGCCGGCAAGGAAGGTCGCCAGGTCAAAACCTTCCTTCCCTCCCTCCGTCTCCTTAGGGTGGATGGCTGGGCCCGTGAATTCAGAGAGGACACGAGACACATGCTGTGAGCCGAGATTTCCAAGCCAGGAGACCTGGTGGAGGGTAAAGAAACGAGTTGATTGGGGGGGGGCGGGGGCGATGGGGGGGGGGCTCTTAGGACTGCAGCCCAGGAGACACAGATGCAAGAAAGAAGCACTGGAAGTGTGTGTCATCAGACTACCCCACGGGGCAAGTGGAGAAGGGGAAACGAAAGAAAACACACCACAAGAGCAAGGCGGGAACTTTGAAACGACCAGGCTGCGGCTAGCAGCTGCTGGCAGATTTGTTTTTGAAACCGGTTGGTGGTGCCCTTGAGCTTGATACAGTTCTGACCACTCATGCCCCCCCTCCCCCCATTGATGCCGGTGTCGGGACCCAGGGGAGGCCACCCCAAACATGTATGTGCCTCCGTGGCACACGGATGGGTTAGAAATGAGAGTGACCGAAGAAGCCGAGGGGCCAGCAGACGCAAGAGGGACCCTCAGACTCTTCTTTCTGTCTCCCTGAAAGCGGGAAATCGATCACTTCCGTGGAGGGTGCCCTCCCTGCATCTGGACTTAGGAAAACACCCTGATCACCCACTGAGAGCCTTCAGGCCCCGGAAGCCTAGAGAAACCAACCAACCTCGTGACTTCTTTCAGGGGCTTCCCCCCCTCCCCAAAACCCAAACTCCGTCTCGATTCTTCACGGACGGGTCACCCAAAACCAAAGGCTCTCAGCCCGGCCCATTTCGCACAAAGGGCTGATTTCTTGTCCTAAAACGGAGAAAAGCTGCCTGCTTCGGGGACACATGAGTGCTTGAATGAAAGACAGTAGGTTCCCTGTCGCTCCTGCTCAACCATCCGTCTGGGGTCCATTTTTGGATCAGTCAAGCCCAGAGAACTCAAGATGTGTAGAGGGAGGGGACAACGTCCCCCTCCCTGAAACAGGACTATGTCTGCAACAAAGTTCCTCCCACTGGCCGTCCAGCTCCATTTTGGATGACTGAATCCTGGTTCACCTCATTTGGGTGTTTTGTTTTTGTTTCTGTTTTTGTTTTTGATTAATAGACTTTATTTCCTAGAGCAGTTTCAGGCTCACAGCAGAATTGAGCAGAAAATACAGAGAGTTCTCACATAGCCCTCCCCACCCACACATATATCCTCCACTCCCCTCAACATCTCTCATCGGTGTGGCCTATTTGGTAAAACTGATGATCCGACATGGACACGTTATTATCCATCAAAGTCCATAGTTTACAGGACGGTTCACTCTTGAGGTTGTACGTTCTATGGGTTTTGACAAATGTACAATGACATGTAGCCACCACTATGGTATCCTACAGAATAATTTCATCGCCTTAAAAATCCCTCACGCTGCATCTGTTCATTCCTCCTTCCCTCCCTCTCCCCAAACCCCTGGATACCATGATCTTTTGATTGTTTCTAGAGCTTTGCCTTTTCCAGGATGTCATTTGGTTGGAATTGTACAGTTGGTAACAATTTTCAGACCGGTTTCTTTGATTTAGTAAGATGTCTTTTAAGTTTCTTCCATGTCTTTCACGGCTTGATAGCTAATTTCCTTGTCTTTCGTTCTTTTTTATTTATTTATTTTTTTAAAATGTTTTTACTGCACATATATTTTTAATTTACATATATGTACTGTTCATTGTTTCCAGGAAGGTTTAGAGCTTTAGCTTTTTAAACTTACATACTTATCAAAGGAATAAAGCCAACCACAAAAGAAGAATGAATTCAAAAAGATACACACACCCTGCTATTAACAGCAACATCATTTATGATTGCCAAGATACGGAAGCATCCTAAGTGCACATCAATATTTGAATAGATAAAGAAGAGGGGACACACACACACACACACACACACACACACACACACACACACACATACACACACGTAATGGAATACAATTCACCCATGAGAAAGAAGGATATTTTGCCATTTGTGGCCCTTCCTTTCCTTTTTTTTTTTCCCCCTCCACTTTAAAAACCAGAATTTTATAACTGGGATAAACACTTCCATTGAGTCAAAAACAGTAAAATGCCAAAAAATAAACTTAATCGAGGAGGTTATCTATACTCCAGAATCTGAAATGACACAAAGAAATGGAAAGATGCCTTGTGCTCTTGCATTGGAAGAATCAATACTATCAACATGGCCACACTATCCAAAGCAATCCGCAGGTTCCATGCAACCCCTGTCAAAATACTCACGACATTCCTCACAGAACTAGAACAAACAATTTCAAAATTTTTAAGGAACAACGGAAGACCCTAAACAGGCAAAGCAATCTTTCGAAGGTCTCCTCTCCCTCCCTCCCTCCCTCTCTCTCTCTCTCTCTTTCTCTCTCTCTCTCTCTCTCTCTCTCTCTCTCTCTCTCTCTCTCTCTCCCCCCCCCCCTCTCTCCCCCTCTCTCTCTCTCCCTCTCTCCCCCCCTCCCTTTCTCTGTCATCTTTTTGGTCTCTTTCCTTAGGATTTGATGACTTGAGACCATCCTTTATCATTCCTTGTAAAGCCGGCTTGATGGTGCTGAAATCTTGTAGCTTTTGTTTATCTGTGAAGCTTTTGATTTCTCCCTCAAATCTGAACGAGAGCCTTGCTGAATAGAGTATTCTTACCTGTCAGTTTTCCCCTTTCATCACTTTAAGTATGTTGTGCCACCCACTTCTGGCCTGTAGAGTTTCTGCTGAAAAATCAGCTGATAACCTTACGGGAGTTCCCTTGTATGTTATTTGTTGCTTTTCTCTCGTTCATTTTAATATTTTCTCCTTATCCTTAATTTTGGTCAATTTGATGACGATGTGCCTCGGTGTGTTCCCGTATGGTACTCTCTGCACTTCCACCTCATTTGGTTATTTAAAGGATCTTCAGTCTGTTCAATTCATAGGAGAGAACTTCCACGTGTATTTCTTCTCAGTTTTATGAAACAAAGAAGGACCCAGGAAACTGGCAAAACATAAATGCTTTTCTATTGGGTTGAGCAAAGACAGGCCCTGGCCGGGGACGGGGGGGGGGGTGCTGGAGGGTCGGGGGGGCGGTGTAGAGAAGGATATAGATCATTGTTAGAGTGCCTGCTTAGCATGCATGATGCCCTGGGTTCAATCCCCAGAACCACCATTAAAATAAATAAATAACCTAATCAAACCCATCCCCCTCCTCCCCCCCCCCCAAAAAAAAGAAGGAGAAAAGAGTGAGAGACAGAGACAGAGACAGACCATCGGGAAAAGTAGCTGCACTAATACTTCCAAGAAACAGGACAACATAAAGATAATGGAAGAAATGCTGGATAGTGAACAGCCACGGGTGGTTGGCACAGACCCATAGCTTCTGGACTCGCTAAAAAAAAAAAAAAAAAAAAAAAAAAAAAGAATATGAGAATCATATGGATCAGGAGATTGGGTCTGAATTTTGTGCCGTTTGACTTGTGCCAGTTACAAAGGTCATGCATAAGGAAGATGACTGGCTACTTTATTGTCTGAAATGAGACACTTGAAAGTGAAAGGAGGTGCTATACAATCGTGCCTGGACTGGGATTTTTCTAAGGGAGCCCAAATCCTTTACAATATATATCATGTTTTCAAAAATGAATATCATTCCTGGACAAGATTTAAGCAATTTTTTTTCTGTGTTATCAGTAAACATTTTTAAAAAATCAGTAAGAAAGGAAGAGGGAGAGAGAAAGAGAGAGAACAGGAGTAACTATACGCGCGCGCGCGTGCGTGCATGCATGTGTGTGTGTGTGTGTGTGTGTGTGTGTGTGTGCGCGCGTGTGCGCGCACGTGTGTTGAGGTGGGGGCCTAAAAGAGGGTGAGGATTCTTTTCATCGAGGTCTGTTTGTACAGAATTCTCTCCTTCTCCGCTTTACACTGTGAAGGAAAAGCCCAGCTGGGCTAACAAGCTAAGTCGCAAATCTAAGTGTAACAAGTGTCGGATTACTGATCTGAGTTCTGCTGGGCTAACTCGTAAATCTAAATTAATAAGTGCCGGTTTGCTGATTCCCTGTTCATATTTTGCTAGCCAGCTGGATTTTCAAAGAGACATATCTGGCCTTGAAATGTTGGTTTGCTGCCTCACTGCCTCTACTTTCGTGATAATGATGTTGCTAAAGCTATTGCGTGCCTATTGGCCGAATACCCCAAGCTGGTACTTAACCCTATAAAACCTCATGTGCACGTCTTGGAGGTGCTCAAGGCTTAGGAGCAGAAGCCCCTCTGAGCCCGCCGGCGTAATAAATCTGAGTACTCCAACCCTCCGAGTGGTGCTTGTTTCTTGGCTGGCCTGTCATTTCCATAACAGCACCGTTGACAATAAGAACGTCACTCTCGTTCCGGCATAAAGAAGACATCTGGGGAGGGTGGGGTGGGGGGGTGGGGTGTAGATCTATGTTATGTCCTGATTCCAGGAAGGAAAGGGGCAAGAGTCGGCGTGCCCTTCTTTCTGGGGTATCTGTCTGTTCGCTTTTGGTGTTCGGCTGGTTTGGTTATTTCAGCTTTCTGTTTGGTTCCTTTCACAGATCCAGTGGCTCAAAACAGCATTCTGATTTTCTTTTCTCCTGGGGTTTGGTTTTTGATAGGTAGAGGGACAGGGCCCACGCAGGGGTGGGGGTGGGGGGTCACTGTGCCGGAGAAAGGGAGGCGGCTGTGGTGAAATCATCGAGCAGAGGGGATTTCTACGAGAGGGACTCTCCGAAGTGAATGGGGTCCAAGGAGATCAGCAGGGTTTCTGTGTGCTCGTTTGGTTTTGTTCGTGCGTGTGTTTGTTTTTTCTGGACGAGGCCAAAGAACTCTTCAGGTGGAGGTGTGTGTCCAAAGGGTCTGACAGGATGGGAGGATGCGGGGCGAGTCAGTCCATGTGCCCAGAAAGAGAGAGAATCTGTCATAGCTGAGACTCAGGCCTTTTTCAGACCTAGGCCCAGAGAGCAGTTCGGCTCCGAGCATTCACGGAGAAGTTCGCCGCCACCTCAGTCCTGTCCCCCACCCCCGCCCTCCCCCACGCCTCAGCCCCCAGTGAAGGAGGAATCATGAAGTGGCCGCACTTAGGCTAAGCCAATTTTTGGCTTTATGCTTACTGCTTGCTTTTAGAACGATCAGCAAACTCGACTGACCAGACACCGCTCCCAGCTCCAGGCCCACTGTTAAAAACAGCTAAAGTTGTCGATTCTAACTGTTTGATTTGACCTTCCTCTGATCGTTCAACTTGACAATCATGTTTGGCGTCTGAGTCTTTCCCCAGGAAGGGAGTCACGGGAGGATAAGCTCAGGAGAACGACCAGCCCCCTCCCACCCCCCACCCCCCACCCCGAGTTCCTCCGTGGCGCTGGTGCCACCGGGTGAGTCTGACCAGATAAAGAAGGTCACGGGCTGATGACCTACTAGACCACCAGGAGGTCCCATGTTACCAGACACTCATCCAGATTTAGGAGGAAGTTTCATCAGAGACCCTTGTTGATCATGAGCACCTTTTGTGCTCCCGCCTGTTGTGATTCCCTTTCATGCTCCAACCTGTTCGTCCACAGAAGCATGAAACCCCAACCCCAAGACGGGTTCACAGTTTGGAGGGCACTAGCCTGCTGTGAGTCCCCTTTGCCCAGCAAAGCAATCAAGCTGCCTCTTTTCTTCTAAACTCTAAGACCCTGTCTCTGGGTTATTTGGCTCGTCAGGGACGGGGTGGGGGAGGGCGATCTTTCGGCAACACCCGCAGAAGTTTCCCTGAGTGGCAGGAACCAGCGTGGCCCTCAGGCCTCAGCCCCGCAGGCAGGCAGGCAGGCAGGCAGGCAGAGTTGGAGCGACCGTTGGTCCCGCCCCCGCCCGCGCACCACCCCCCCCCGCCCCCGCCGCTGCTTCCGCCGCCGCCCCCGCCGCCGCTTCTGCCGCCGCCGCCGCCGCCGCCGCCGCCGCCGCCGCCGCCTCCCAGGCCTTCTCCACCGATCGGTCCCAAATCGACTGACTGTCTCCTGGAAGCGGGGGCGGGGACGTCAGGAGGATCCATTCGGCAGGGCCTCGTTCAATCGCTTCATTCAAATGCAGAAAGCTCTGTGCTCAGGTCAGAGCCTTTGACTTGGCCTCCGGCTCCTCTCTGTTGAACGGCTTTTGTTCTTTGGTTTCAATTTCCCCACCCTTAGGCCACCCCGTCCCAACTGCACGGAGGGAGGCGGGAGGGAGGGGGAGAATCTCGCCTGGTCTCAGGCCAAAGGAGTCCCCTCCTTTTCCTAATCTGGGTAAACCCCACTACACCGTTTGAGAATCATGGAAGGGCATGGAAGCAGACCTCTGACTTGATAGATTCCTCTGGGATGGGAGACTTTAAAAAAACAAAATTCTTTTTCCCCTGCTTCCAGGGAGGCAGAAAGGAGGGCCAGAGTGTTCCTCTTGCCTCGGGCAGTTCTTTGTTTGTTTCTTTCTTTCTTTTGTTAAATCATTTTTTTTTTCCTTTTTTTCTTCCAGTTTTATTGAGACAGAGTTGACATACAGCAGTGTATACTTTTGGGGGGGGGCGGGGAGAGGAATTCGATTTTATGTATTTATTTTTGACCGGAGGTACTGGGGATTAAACCCAGGACCTTGTGCTTGCTTGCTAAGCACACACTCTACCACTGACCTATACCCTCCCCCTTGGCCAGTTGTGAAGTCCCTTTCATTCAGCATAGTCCATCGGGCACATTTTGGGGCAGCCTACTCTGGACCCCAACATTTCCCTATTCTGTAACTTCCCTGGAAGTTTTACACATTAAAAGCTGGGCTGTTGACTGTGCGTGTGCGTCCATGCGTGCGTGGGTGCGTGCGTGCGTCTGAGCGTGCATGCGTGCGTGTGGTGTGGGGGCAGGAGGGAGGGAATAGTTTCCTAGAGGGCCTGCGTTTCATGGACCCAGTTTCTTAGTTCTGAGAACAGGTCTGTTCAAGGAAACAGTTGTAGTATCTCGTCTCAGGAGGCGGTGGTGTCGATGGGCTTCTGAAGCTAGGCCTAGGGAGCAAGCAGTCAGGTATCGCCTAAGAGGCACTTGTGTGGAAAACCAAAGTACAGCACAAAGGTTAATCATTGGAGCAGATGAGAAACCAGATTCAGGGCCGGGAGTAGGGGGTCAGTCTGGTAGGAGATTTCCACACATCGGGGTCATCGAAACGGCTCGAGCAGTATGAAATGCCTCTGATGATGTCCTGGGGTGTTCGGCTCAACTCTCTGAGCGGCTCCTCCAAAAACAGGCCCTAGGATGGTTTCCACAGGAGCTGTTGTGGCCATTTCTCTGACGTTTACCTCCCGTTGCCCAGCTTCAGTCTGCAGGGCTTCAGGAGACGGAGCATTTTAGTACTCAATGATGCCAAGACAAAAGGGTGAGAGAAAATGGGAAACGTTCGTGGAGATGGTCCTAGGCAGATAGTGGAGGCAACTAGAAGACTTTCAGTCTCCGGGCCGGCTTTCAGGTTGAGACAAAAACCCTAAGGCAAGCGCTTGCTGCCACAGCACATCGACTAACACGGGAACCATCCAGAGAAGATCAGCACGGCCCCTGAACGTGGACGACACACACACATACGTGAAGCGTTCCGTAGCTTTAGTGATGTCAGTCACCCAGAGAAAGACAGATATCCTATGCCATCACTTCTAGATGGGATCTGAAAGTAAGTCAAGACACCCATCCATACATAAATAACTCCATTTTAAAAAGACTCCAAGGAACCTATTTACAAACCAGAAACAGACTGGACTCGCAGACATGGAAAAGAAACCGATGGTTAACACAGGGGACAGGGTAGGGTGGAGGAACGGGGGAGGGCAGAGGGATAAATCAGGAGTTTGGGATTAGCAGATATAAACCACCCTATACAAACTAGGTACACAAGTAGGTCCTACTGTCTAGCACAGGGAACTATGTTCAATAGCTTGTAATAACCTATCCTGAAAAAGTATACGTGTGTGTGTGTGTGTGTGTGTGTGTGTGTGTGTGTGTGTGTGTGTGAATAAGTGAATCACTATGCCGTACGTCATAAATGAACACAACATTGTAAGTCAACTATACTTCCATTGACAGAGAGTTCCTACAATAAACAGGCAGGCAGGCAGGCAGGCAGGCAGGCAGGCAGGCAGGCAGGCAGACAGACACAGACACAGACACAGACACAGACACAGACACACACACACACACACACACACACACACACACACACACACACACACACGCCCCACAGACACAGGGGAACCCTAAGGAAAACGAGTAGCACTAGTATCTCTTATCCATGCATGTCTATCCCAGTTTAATGGAAACCTAAGTTTTTGCCTCCAAGTCAATGATGCTAATAACTCTGCTGCCAAGAATAGAAAAATCCTCACGGAGGATTTCTGAATCCCAGAAGGGTCAGGGAGGGAGAAAAAGAGAAAGGGTTCCATTCTGCTGACAGAGGTATGATAGTTACCATGTGGGTGTCCGCCTCTAAAAGGAAAGGAAGGGGAAAAAACAAAAGTTTATTTTCCCTTGTATCTGAAAAGAAAAAAATTTAAAACTCAATCCTCTTGGAGACAAGAAGTCGTACACACCTCATGTCACTGATTCTCCTCCTCCACCTCCTCCTCCTCCTTCCTCTACTTCTTCTTCTAGTCTATACCTCCCATGGATTCTGACGACCTTGCCTGATGATGGCGGGTGATGGGGGCAGAGATCGATCCTTCTGAGAAGTAAGTTGGCAAGCGCTTTAGTGAAGCCTCGTAGGATTTACCCAGTGAAGCGAGTGCCTTCGTCCCTGGAGGCTGCGGAAAGTATGTCCCCAAGTCACATACGCATGTGTTTGTCTTTTGTTGTCGTTGTTGTTGTTGTTGGTGGTGGTGGTGGTGGTGGTGGTGGTGTGTGTGTGTTTGTTTGTTTGTTTATTTGTTTGTTTGTTTGTTTGTTTGTAGCAGTGTCCTGGCCATGCTGAGGGCATCAGGCTTGCAGCGGGGGAAGGAAGGCTTCAACCCCTTTGGAAGTCATACCTACCATCCCAAGAACGTCTGGATGACCCCTACTATGTGGCAGTTGAATGGGGGCCAGTTACTGGGGTTCAGCGGGTCCAGAGAGAGGAGGTCTGAGGCCTCTGGGGACAAAAAGTTTGTACGTATGTATGTATGTATGTATGGCCAGTTGACTGTTTTTGCGGTCCTATAGGAATCTTCCTGCCCCTGTCTATTGAACAATGGGAGTCATCTTCCAAGTGCCCTGACACCAGACACCACGGTGGGTGAAGGAATGCGGGTGGGGTGGGGTGGGGGTGGGTGGGGGAGGTCATCCAGGGAGCTGGGAGAAACCGAGCACGTCCGTGGGTCGGTGGGTCGGCCTGTCGGATGGTCGCCATGCTGGGTTTCCCCTAACCCAGGCCATTTGCCGAATGGACAGAACAGACTGGGGCCACGTGTGCCACCCACCCTCTTTCCGGAGGCTGTGGTCCACTGTGTTTGCATGAAAGTCAGTGAAGGAGGCATCTCCTCGGGACTCGGTTCCGTCCCTTTCACGAGAGCCTCCACTTTGGATGACAGCCAGCCAGCCAGCCAGCCCTCGATGCCAGGGCAGTAGACGACTGCCAGGAATATCCCATCCTTTCTGGAACCCTGAGTGTACCCACCTGTACAGACACAAGGCTGAAGAATACATGACGTTCCTTCCTAGTTGACAGCACTCCCCATGTCACTGAAACAGTGTCCAGTACGCTGACGTCATCTCCTCCCTCTCCCACACCCCCGCACGCGCACAAACACGCGCGCGCGCGCGCGCACACACACACACACACACACACTCTGTCTGTCTGTCTGTCTGTCTGTCTTTCTGTCTGTCTGTCTGTCTTCTAAGGATGGAGAAGAGTTTGCTGAGCTATTTCGGGTGCCCTCTCATCCTAGTTCCTATCTCCAAGTTGGTTCAAAGTCCAAAAGGCGGTCAAGCACTTAATCAGATAGGTCCCTCGTAAAGAATGTCTCCCACATCACGACGACAGGCTTCTTAGGCCAGCCGAGAAGCTCCTTCAGTTCTGCGCCCATCTTGGCTCTAAGTTGATATCAGTCTGTTACGGAAATGACAGGCCAGCCAAGAAACAAGCACCACTCTGAGGGTTGGAGTACTCAGATTTATTACGCCGGCGGGCTCAGAGGGGCTTCTGCTCCGAAGCTCTGAGCACCTCCAAGACGTGCACATGAGGTTTCATAGGGTTAATTACAAATATGGGTCTATTCGCCAATAAGACTCAAACAACAAAAAGCAAAGGATCAGTACACTGGAGCTTATCAATTTGGAACAGATCACGTTACTGACACTTGTTGAGCTTGGATTTACGAGTTAGCTTGTTAGCCCAGTAAACTGACACTAAACTTCAGATTTACGAGCTAGCCCAGCAGAACTTAGATCAGTAAACGGACACTTATCACACTTAGATTTGTGACTTTAGCTTGTTAGCCCAGCTGGGCTTTTCCTTTACAAGTCCTCCAGGATCCAAGAAAGCCACGTTGGAAAACAAGTGGTGATTCTGATGGGACAGGAGATCAGTCATTTGGGGGCGAAGGGTGGGGTAGGGAGACATACCAGCCTGTCTGTCTGTTTTCACCCAGTGTGGGAGCCGTCCCAAAGAGATAACTCGAGAAGAGAGAAACAGGGAGTTGACAAAGAACACGTGCAGTGGCGTGCCCTCCCCCCCCACCCCAGGAGAAGGCCAAGCCAGAAGTCCCTCCGGATGGCGGGCTCCGGACTCCAGCTTCCAGGGGAAGCGATTTTTTTTTTCCTCCCCATTTCAGGCCCGGAAGAAGAGGGAGAGGCAGAGTGTCCTTCTCGGGCATCCGCTGTTTCTGAAGCACGCTTGTTGCCAAAAGATCGGCCCCCGTCCCCGACGAGCCCAAGAATCCAGAGACAAGGTCTTGGAGCTTAGAAGCAAAGAGGCCATTTTATCACTCTGCCGGGCAAAGGGGATTCACAGCAGGCTAGCGTCTTCAAAACTGTGTACCCACCTTGGGGATGGAGTGGGTGGGGTGGTTCTAGAGCCATAGCTCAAACAATCGGGCATCGATCACCATCCACAGAATCGTTTTCTCATCAGAAGACTCAGAATGGTGTCACGATGCCTCCAGGTGACCCATTCTATAGAGGCTGGTGGTTAGATCTCGTTATCTCATAAGCACTCAAGGTGTGGCCTTCTTGGTCACTCAGGCTATTTTGTCAGGTCATTAGTCCCGTGACCGACCTTCTCCTCGGAGAAAGACTCAGAGACCCAGCATGATGATGACTTTCAATGAGTGAAATACAGTAGAAACAGTAAGATCGATAGCTTCCAGTTTCAACAACAGGCCTGGAACCGTGAGCAGCAACCAGTCAGTCAGGACAGTTGACCGTTTTCAGGGCGAGCATAAGAAACCGAATGACACCCCCCCCAGCAAATGAATGAGTGAATGAATGAATGAATGACCTAATGATCCTCCCCTCCCCCCCCCCGCCAAAAAAAGAAGAAGCAATCCGTTAGCCTAATTCCGGCCATTTTATTCATCCTCCTTCACCCTGAAGCCCCAGTCACCCACGTGCCACAGTGGTCTGTTTTCTGGTTTCCTCCACCACCCCACCCCCCACCAACCACCACCCCGCCAACATCCCCCCATGCCCAACCACAGCCCCAAGTGTGGGACTGGACGGGGGTGCAGGGGGCTGAGGGGGCGGCAATGGCGGCTTGAGGTGAGGGTGGGGAGTGTTCCGCCCAGATCGTATAGGAAGCTCAAACACAGCTGCAGTACGAGACAAGATGGTAGATTTCTGTGAGTCCTCCCTCCTCTTAAAATCCGTCCTAAGGAGGAGACAGACAGAAAGAGAAACATCACCCTCACTCCCAACGCCTCCTGCGCCCTCGATGCGCCCCAAAACAACAAGAAAAACAAAAACAAACACGACCACAAATAAGTCGCTATCCCTGGGGAAGAAGGATTCGATGGCATGGGGATATCATTCTAAAATTCATTCCCTCTTCATCACATTTCATGGAAACCGATTGCAATCTATGAGGCCCTGTGAAGGTAGGGGTTGGGGGGGTAGGGAGGAGGGAGGGAAGTGAAGGGGGGAGAGAGAGAGAGAGAGAGAGAGAGAGAGAGAGAGAGAGAGAGAGAGAGCGAGCAGAGGAGAGGAGGGATAAAAGGGGAGAGGACAGGAAAGGAGAGGAGGGAAAAGAGGGGAGGGGAGGGGAAATGAGAAGAGGCGAGGGGAGAGGAGAAGAGGGAGAGGAGAGGAGTGGAGGGGAGAAGAGAGGAGTGGAGGGGTGAGGGGGAAGTGGGGAGAACAGGGAAGAGGAGAGGAGGGGAGAGGAGAGGAAAGAGAGACAAGGGAGACAGACAGACACGCATGCGCGCGCGCGCGCGCGCACACACACAGAATAGCGAAATGGAGAGAGAGGCAGAGAGAGAGAGAGAGAGAGAGAGAGAGAGAGAGAGAGAGAGAGAGAGAGAGAGAGAGGCAGAGAGAGAGAGAGAGAGAGAGAGAGACAGACAGACAGACAGACAGACAGACAGACAGACATGGATCTAGGTCAGGGATACTACACATGGGTATTCTTCTGAGTGATTTTATGTGTTTTCTCAATCGCCACCTCTATGGAGATAAAAATCGCTCCCATAAGATGAAGGGAGTCCTTCTGCCACCGCCCGCGGCCCCGCCCACCAGCACCGCTTGTGTTTGTCAGGGATTCCAAGCCAAAGCACGTGGAGGAGCGGGAGAGCTTCCTGGCAGCCCAAGGAGGAGGAAAGTCCGGCAGCATGAGAGAGGTGGTTGGCACGGGGAAGCTGGAGGCCGGCTGAAGAGAAGATGGGTGAGGGGGCAGGGAGGAGGGTTTCCCAAGTTGGAGAGCCAAGACGAGGGAGGGGAGCTGTCGGTGGCTGCGTTCTGACCCCGACCCCAACCCTGACTGGAGCGGATCCCTGAAAGGAGGCGGTTCGGGCTCTCTGGCCGAGAACGCCCCTCTCTTCCTCTTTGTGCAGAAACACCTTCCGCGGACAGAGAAAGTCCATCCCGAGACCCTCGTCGGAAGAGTCCTTTCCAGACCCATCACGATCCTCCTGGGCCAAGGGGTCCAGGGGATGGGGCGGGGCCTCCATTCGATCCGTCTTCCGTCCGTCCGTCCATCCACAAGATCTTGAACATCCATGTAGGATTCTGGATGGTAGCAGTTTTCCAGGATCCTCGAAATCCTTGTAAGTCCTCTCCTGGCAGATTCGACCCCTAGGTCGTACCGCGCAGCACAGGGCACTAGATTCAGTCCCTCGGGACGAGGGTTCCTGAAAAAGACCAGGAAAAAGAAGAACAGAATCACTATGGTGTGCACCAGCCAGAAACCAGCACCACCTTGTCACTCTAACAGACTTGCAAAAGGCGGGGTAGGGAGAGAAAGTCATAGGATGGCTACCGTCCCTCCCACCCCCACCCCACACGCCAAGCCCCAGACCATCATCATCCCTGCTCCCCCTCCCCTCCCCTTTCCTCTCCCTTCCCCCTCCCCCTCCCCCTCCCCTCCATCGACGCCCGCCTCCCGCTTGTACCCCACTCCTCTGAACCCAGCACCACCCACCCCAGCCTGGACGGGCTCGGCTCAGATCGGCTCAGCTCGGCTCGGCTCGGCCCGGCCCAGCCCGGCCCGGCCCGGCCGTCCGGTCGACTTCTTCGCAGGGTCTAAAATAGCGCCCGGCCGACAGGAAGGTGGCACATGGCACATGGCAGGGGAGCGAGCGGGACGGTTCGGGATCTCTGGGTGGCAGGGACACGCGGCCGGACAACCAGGAGCACGGACGGCCTGGCGTGCGTTTCTCCGCTCGTGGGGGCCTCGACCAGAGACCGTGGTACGGGGAACGGGGACACACACACACCACACACACACACACACACACACCACACACACACACACACACCACACACACCACACACACCACACAGGCACAGACACACACACAGACACACACACACACACACACACACACACACACACACACACACACACACACACACACACACACACACACACACACACCCTTCACCCCCACCCCCAAACCTCTGACAGCTTTCGTTTGTTTTCGGCCGACCGTCCCTCGATGAGGTACGAGTGCCTTGGCTGGGGCTGGGGGGGGGGGGTGGAGTTCCTCCCTCCACAACGACCCCACACAGGCTCTGTTCTGGTCACCCGAGTCCTCTTCCAAGTCAGACCACAGGCCTCCATCACCCGGCGCGAGCACTCGGGGAAACAGTCACCATCCTCATCGCTCCGCTCCACCTCTACACGTGAAGAACTGTTCCCAGCCCACGCCACTCCACCCCACCCCACGCCCCGATGCCACCCACCGCAGTGGAGAGAAACGAGACGAATCCACAGACGTGCATCAATCCGATGAAGAAAACGACGGCCCTATTCCAAGGAAGCATGGATATCTAGGTAGGAGATTCATCGAGTACTATGGAGGCGGTGGGAAAGGGGGGGGTTGCGGTGGGGAGGGTCTAGAGATCAGGCAGTACAGCCCATGCTTAGCATGCAAAAAATAAAGGTCCAGGGTTCAATCCCCAGCACCTACTCTTCAAAAATAACCCGAGAAGAAGCAAGACGGCGGAGTAGAAGGACGCTCGTAGCTCACCCTCTCCCACAAATACACCAAAACTCACATCGACGGACCCACTCGGCCAATCAGACCACCTGCGGAACTCCGACAGAACACCGCCCTCTTCGAAAGACAAAGACGCCCAAAATCTGGTAGGAGAAAAGGAGAAAAGAAAGAGTCAAAAGCAAAACAGTGCGGGAGG
The DNA here is from genome assembly GCF_048773025.1 of Camelus bactrianus. Classification (NCBI taxonomy): domain Eukaryota; kingdom Metazoa; phylum Chordata; class Mammalia; order Artiodactyla; family Camelidae; genus Camelus; species Camelus bactrianus. The sequence goes on along the minus strand of NW_027413958.1, from coordinate 38,227 downwards.
GACCGGCAGAGGAGGAATAGGGCTCGTTCGCCAAACCTCCCCCTCTCCAACGGAGAGGCCGACGGGACGGTGGGGGAGCCTCCGAGTCTCAGATCTGCCCGGAGCGCCCCTTGACCGACCGACCCAAGTGAAATGGGCACAGAGGGTCCCCGCGACACCCAGCCCGAGTCGCAGGCCGGCAGCCGGGGGCCGGGACAGGCCGCACGAGCCGGGCGGAGGACCGTGGCGGCGGCACCACGCGCCGTGGCCGGGAGGGGATACAGAGCAGAACAACCCGCCCCCCCAACTTTCTTTCCATTACGGGGAAAGAAAGGCAAAGCAACACGGCCGGTGTGCCCTGGGGGGAGGGGCGCCGTAGCCTCCATCTCCTCAGACCCGCGGCGCCATCACCGGCCCTTCTCGCGAGAAGAGAGGCGGGGCGCAGCCACAGCCGCCATAGCCCCTGGCGCGCAGCGCGCAGCGCGCGGGCGGGGGCGGGAGCGGGGGCGGGGCCGAGACTCGAATCCGCACCCGGGGGCTCTGCAACCTCCTAGGCAGGACTGAGACTCGTTTTCAGCCTGAGGCAGATATTATATATCTGCCCCGGTACCTCAGAGAACTCGCGCCACCAAGACTAAGAAGGAGCCGAGTTTTGGAACGCAGCAGGGGCGGGGCGGTTCCACGGTCTCCCCCGAGCCCACCTACGGAGAGGAGCGCCGACCCGACCCGAGGCGGAGCACACAGCCGCACAGAGCAGCGGAGCGACCGGCGCCGGGAGAGGGCAGGCGGCCAGCCACCCTCCGACCGCGGTGCCAGGAGGGGGTGCGATCTACTTGCCCACAGGCACCGAGGGCAGCACAGACGAGGGCGCCGACGGAGGGCCCGCGGAAACAGCAAGCTGAGTTCACGAAACAGGGCGACGACAGAAAGACTTCTCGGTGAAACCGTTAAGAGCGCACCGTCTCCAGGAGAACACATCCTTTTTTTTTTTTCCTCTTTTTTTTTTTTTTTCTTTTCCTTTTTCTTTTTTAATCTCTTTTATATCGGTTTTACCTTCTGTTACCTTTTTAACCTTTACTTTTGAACAGTCGTATACGTTTACGGCTTTAATCCCTTTTAAATGTTTCATTTCAAGTCTTTATTATTATTATTTTTAAACATCCACCCCCTTCCCTTTTTCATTCTCTTGGTTTTGATCTCCTGTTACTGGTTATTCACAGGTTTCAAATATTGTTTCTCGAATTTTTTCCTCCTTTTTATTAAGGTTATTAAAAGACGTCTCAACTCGATCGCTATTCTGCTTCCACTGACTCTTCTATTCATGATTACACACTGTCTTCAAACCTTTTCTTTCTCCCGTCTTTTAAAATCCTCTGTTTTATCTTTTGTTAAAATCTGTTCTATTTCCGATTACCTTTTAAAAATTTACTTTTGAAACAATTGTATATTATTTTCTGATCTTTTCTATCTGTTTTTAAAGGCTTTTAGAAGACGTCTCAACTCAATTGCTATTCTGCTTCAACTTGCTCTTCTATTATTGATCGTACACTGTTTTCAAACCTTTTTTTCTCCATTCTTTTAACATCCTGCCCCCCACCCCCCTCTCTCCCTCTCCCCCTCTGTCTCTGTCTCTGTCTCTCTCTCTCTCTCTCTCTCTCTCTCCCCCTATCCCCCTCTCTCTTTTAAAGTTTTATTCCTGCCTAGGCTTTCGATAAATACATAAACTCCTTAAGGACCCCAATAGATAACTGATACTCCTTAAGCCACAGTGCCAGAGAGATAGGAGCATTATGAAGAAGCAGAGGAACCACTCCCAATTAAAAGAGCCAGAGAAATTCCCTGAAAGCACGATCCATGAAATAGACGTGGATGGCCCGCTCGATCAAGATTTCCAAAAAGGAGTGATCCAAGTCCTGAAGGAACTCCAAGAGATAGTGTTGAGAGATATACTATACGTCAAAAACGAAATCGAAGCTATAAAGAAGAGTCCAGGAGAACTGGTCAACTCATTGGCTGAAATGAGAACTGGTCTAAAGGCTGTCCAAAGCAGGCTAGATCACGCAGAGGAACGAATAAGTGGCCTAGAAGGCAGGACAACAGAAAGAACCCAATCAGAACAGCTGAGAGAAAAACCAATAAAGAACAACGAAAACCATCTTAGGGACCTAAGGGACCCTCGAAAGCGTGCCCATCTACGCACAATAGGGGTTCCAGAAGGGGAAGAAAGAACCAAGGGGACGGAAAAGATATTCGAAGAAAGCATGACTGAAAATTTCCCAAATCTAAAGAAGGAATCAGATATCCAAGTCCAGGAGGCTCAGAGGGTACCCAACAGAAAGAACTCAAACAGGCCCACACCAAGACATAGGCTAATCAAGATGGCCAGAGTCAAGGATAAAGCAATGATCCTAAATGCCTTTCGGCAAGAGAAAAATAAAGAGTGAGTTCCAAGGGAACCCCCATAAGGCTCTCAGCGGATTTCTCTACACAAACACTACAGGCCAGAAGGGAGTGGCAAGATCTATTGAAATTCTTGAATGAAAAACAAAACAAAACAAAACAAAACAAACAAAAAGAAGCAGCCTAGGATACTCTATCCAGCAAAGCTATCCTTTAGAATAGAAGGGGAGGTAAAGAACTTCACAGACAAGCAAAAACGAAAAGAGTTTAGCAACACTGAACCCATGCTAAAAGAAACATCAACAGGTCTACTCTAAATAGAGAAGAAGGAGGATGGTACAAAAATGAGACACTCATCACCGGAAAGGTGATCACTACCATTCATTCCAAACAGAATAAACACAAAATTGTAAAAGAAGACATCTAAATCATTAAGAGTGGCAGAGGGAAGCAAGAAAATAATAGAGACTTTTTTTTTTTCCCCCTTCTCCTTCCTTTCTTTCTCTTTTAGATGGGTTTGAGATTCTATTACTATCTGTTTCATACAGTTATAGCCATAGGTGAATAGACTTCCAAACAGGGTCAACCGAACTCCAAAACGTACAAGTGAGTCACAGAAGCCAACTAAAAGCTAACTAAAGGCGGGGGGGGGGGGGGGGGGGAGGGGAAGCATGGAGATGAAACAACATGCTATCGAAAAACCAACGGGTGAATGATGAAATCAATGAGTTGAAATAAACAAAAAACCCAACAACAACAACAACAACAACAACAACAACAACAACAACAACAACAACAACAACAACAACAACAACAACAACAACAACAGCAAAGAGAACCTTGATACA
>NW_027413958.1:0-22500 GCF_048773025.1 Camelus bactrianus | reverse complement strand
AACGTTCGCGCCGTGCCGAAGCACCCCACCTCCCCCCGTCGGGTCCGACGACGCTTCACCCGGGGCCGCCTCCAGGGGAGGGACAGCACCCCACAACGCGGTGAGGCCACGTTCTGGTCCCAGGACGGGGGGGGGTCGGCGGGGGAAAGGCTCGGCGCGGGCGGCCATCGGTCCTGGCAGGGCAGGGGAGGGCCGGCGGCGGCGACGAGGAGGGGCCGCTCGCGCGCAAGAGCGACGGCCGGCAGGGGTCGTGGGTGCGGGCGGGCACCAACCCAGGGAAGGGGAAATCTCGAGACACGACCGGGCCGCCGGGGAAACCACCGCGGGATCCCACCACCCCCACACGTGGGGGCGGCCCCGCGACGCCCAGGACGCCGGCCGGCCTCAGCCAACCCTCGGCGGTTCCTCCCACACCCCGGCCCCGCTCGCCGCCGGGACTCGCGCGCAGCAGGCTAAACACCCCCATTCCAGAGGGTAGCCCCTTCCACTCGCTCACTCGTCCGTCTGCGTCTCGTCTGTCCGTCCACCACCGCCACCCAGCTTCGTCTGGCTCGCCCCCAGGCCTCGCGGCCCGGGGAAACGCTGCCGAGCGAGGCGGCCCGACCCGTGGCCCACGCACCGCCACCGGTGGCTGCGTCTCGGGACCGGAACAGGTGGGGTGGCTCCTCGCGGCGCGGAGACTGGTGGGGGGGGCCCAAGTCGGGGTGGACCGCCTTCCCCCTCCCCCCACGGCACGCGCCGGGGAGGCCAAGCCCGCGCACACGCACGCGCGCGCTCGCACGGCCCCGCGCCAGACGCCGGGCCCGGCCCGGCGGAACCCTCCCCCGACTCGGAGGGGGGAGGCGCGGGCCACAGCAGGCCAAGAACAGCACTCGGCCCCACCGCGGGGCCAGCGCAGCCCACACGCCAAAGCGACGGGGCCCTGCCCACACGCCGCGGCAGTCGCTCCCCGTGGAGAGTGACTGCACGCTCTGGATGGAGGAGCGGCGGCTGGGGGGTCCGGTGCCCCCAAGGCTCCCCTCTCAGATCGCTAGAGAAGGCTTTCTCACCGAGGGCGCATCGCCCCCCACCCAGCGTGCCCCGTTCAGGCCTACGGAAGCCCTCCGACGTGTACGCCAGCGCTCGGCTGGGCAGGAGGGGTCTGCGGTAGGGGTAAGCAGCGGGCCAAGAAGCGAGCGCTCGCGGTCGGGACCGGGGAGAACCCGTGCGTGCCACCTCGCGAGGAGACGCACCCAAGACCGCGTGGGGACGGGACAGACGCCCGCCCCCCACCGGCACATCACCCGGCCCCACCACGATCGCTCCCACGCCCGGGCGCGAACCCCGCTGAGGGGGACCCACCCGGCGTGCGCCCGGCCACGTCAGTCCCCCCCCCGGTACAGGGTGAGGACTGACGTTCAGGAGGCGGCCCCGGCCCCACCGAGGGTGGGGAGCGGCCACGCCTCGCTTACCGTCTCGACCCCTCCCCCACGCCTCAAGAGAGGCGCTCGGGAGACACGACCACCGCAGGGGTTACCCGAGAGGACTCGCTGGGGACGGGAAGCGATGCCGCCGCTCGGCCTCGGGCACCTGAGGGACAACCTGGAGCGCTCCAGGGGCACCGCAGAGGACCAAGGCGAGACACGCTCACACCCCGACGAGGGGGTACGTGGCGTGGCGGCGGGGCAGCCCTCCCCCCGCCGCGGGGGAGGGCCGCTCGCGAGACAGGACGCCGAGCAGGCGAGGAGGCGAGAGTGTCTGCCGCGTCACAAGACCCCGGCCCCGCCGACACCACAAGGCACGGGAGACCGAGGTCGGGCCGGAGTCCGCACCCCTGCCTTCCCCCCGCCACCCACGGGCGGCAGAGGAGAGGCGAGGGGCCCGCAGGCAGAACGAGAAGAGAAGCCACGTTCGCCATGAACGTCCCCGTCCCTCGTCTGGCGCGGCTTAGGCCCGGCCCGGGGGAGCATGACTTCACCACATCGATCAGGTGAGTGAGTGAGCGAGCGAGCGAGCGAGCCAGCCATGTGGGGCAGGGAGGCCCCAGAGGGGAGGGCCCGGCGAGGACAACCACCAGAGGGGCCTGCTTCAGCCTCGCCAGGCGCCACCCACTCCTCAGTCCTCTCCGAGGAGAGCGGCCAACGACCCCAGGCGGGGAATGCCTGACACGCGGCACGGAGCCTACGGGGGTGGGGTCGTGCCGGCCACCACCGGGTGCCTGCGGCGGGGAGCGCACGGGGTAAAAGACCCACGCCGCCACCTCACCCCACCGCCCTCGGGCCACCAGAGACCGGAGGTGGCACCACGGGCCACGTCAGCCGGACGCACACACGAGAGCCGGCGCGCAGGCCCGGGCGGGCGGCTCAAGTGTCAGAAGCGGAGTCGGCTACCAGGCCAGGGCTCACGCAGAGAGAAGCCCAGAGCCCCGCACGCGTCCGGAGACCCAACACTCGGTGACAGACACCGAGGAAGACCGTGTCAGCACCTATCTGCTGGCAGAAAATGCCCAACACGACAGGAAAAATGACAGCGCCCAGAAACGGGGCGGGTCCACGATTTGCAAGGGGGGACCCCGGGACCTCGGTCCGGCCACCTGCCCCCAGCCCTACCCCCATAAATGGCAGCCCCGAAGCTCTCGGGGGCCATCTGATCGACCGGGGTGGGGGGGTTGGTAGGGGGAGGGGAGAGGGGAGAGGGGAGGGGGATTAGGAGGAGGCTTAGGAGGAGAAGTGGGAATGGGAATGGGAATGGGAATGGGAAGGGACGAGAGGGAGACGGGATCAGGCCGGGGACGCCCTGCCCTTTTCTCGCCCGCGTGGCCGGGGACTCGGGGAGATGCCACAGAGGCGCCTCCGACGAGAGGGCCCCCCACGAGGGACCGCTCCCGAGCACCGGGCCCCGGGCCGGGGAAAGCCTGCCTCCCCCACATCCCTCGCAGGACGCCCCCGTGCCGGTCCCCGAGTCCGGATGAAGTCTCGGTCCCTCCAACGCCACCGGAACCCACGCGGGCAGGCTTACGGGCCGGGGGGCACCCCCTCCCAGGCCTCCCGCGCCAACAGGGGCCGGCCCAGCCACGTCTCCGGATCCATCGGGACTCAGAAAACATTTCATCCAAGGAGGCGCCTCCGACGACCGGGAACCCCAGCGCGCCCGTCCCCGGCCTCACCGCACTGGGCCCGGGCCGCTCCTCGCCTCAGGAGCAGTCGTCCAAGGGACGCAGACGAGGGCCTGACCACCTAGCCGCCGGCGGCCCGGGCGCGGGACACTCTCTCCCTTTCCCCCGCGGCGGCAAGGCGCAGGCCGTGTCCGATCGGCTCGGGTCGGTCTCCGCGGCTGGAGGGGCACAGGCGGATGCTGGTCGACCAGGCCAGGCCACACGGCTTCCCCCGGCACACGAGATCCCGGGAGCGCGGCGACAGTCACCCCCTCATCATCCTGCGAGTCCAATCTGCGCCGAGAGCAGGACGCGCCCGCGGCTCAGCGCCACGGGGACTGTCACCGCCGGTGTCGCCAGCCTCCCCGAAGTCTGCCTCGGGCCCCGCCGCCGAGCCCCATCCCTTGCCGAGGTCGCCGACGCTCGGGAGAAGAGGGACAATCTCAGAGCGGCAGCCAGATGGCGCCCGACAACCGTCGCCAACGTCCCCGGAACCGATCCCGACCGCCGCCGGCCGCCCAAACGCCCGAGCTCGTCCCGGACTGAGGCGCCGGGCGGCCCCGTGGCGTCCGCCTCGGAGCCCGCTCACCCTCGTCACGGCACGGCACGGCACGGCACGGCACGACACGAGGCGACACGACGCGACGCGGCGCGACGCGACCCCGGCAACAGATCAGGGCGGGGAGGACGGAGGGAGCCGGGGTTTGGCAAGACACGGCCGGCCGGGCGGCTGCCGCGAAGGGGACGCGCTCCCCACGCGATTCCCCGGGCGGGGGAGATCACACGGACACGCCGGCGGGGCCGGGGCCCACGCCGCGGGTGGCCCAGAGCGACCAGGACGAGATCCCGGGTTCCCGGGTGGGAGGTTGGGAAGGGGAGGAGGGGAAGAGGGAGGGAAGGCGGGGGCTGGCAAACCGAAACCAGGCGAGCGCTCAGAGAACAACGCAGGAATCGGCTTTGGAGTCCGTCCTCTCGAATGCGGGAGGTCTTTCGAAAGCAGACAGGCAAAGCCCAGAAGCTAGAAAAGAAAGGATGAAGACCGCGAACCCCATCGAAGCGGAAAGAAAAATCGATCTCGGCACAGATCGCGACAAAGCCCAAAGACAACAAACGGGCGCCTGGGGAAAACGCACTCGCGGTCGGTCGTGAGAACACGGACGTCAGCACGGCTGACCACAACCGCAGGAAGGAGGAGGGAAAACAAAAAAATGCGGGCGGGGGTTCGGGGGGGCGAGTCGATAGCCACCCGCTCGGTAAATCGAGGTTCAGTGCATCTACACAGAGCAACACTGTGCATGCGCATCCGCGTGTCTGGGTGTGCGTGTGTGTGTCGGTGCGTGTGTTTGACACAGTCAACGTGGACAAGGAAACTGTAGCCCCATCCGAAAAAAAAAAAAAGAAAGAAAAGAAAGAAAGAAAAGAAAGAAAGGAAAGAAAGAAAGGAAAGAAAGAAAGGAAGAAAGGAAGAAAGAAAGAAAGGAAGAAAGAAAGAAAGAAAGAAAGAAAGAAAGAAAGAAAGAAAGAAAGAAAGAAAGAAAGAAAGAAAGAAAGAAAGAAAGAAAGAAAGAAAGAAAGAAAGAAAGAAAGAAAGAAAGAAAGAAAGAAAGAAAGAAAGAAAGAAAGAAAGAAAGAAAGAAAGAAAACATGAAAACAAACGACAAAACCCACCACCAAAGGGAAATCAAGTTGTAGAACTACTCTGGGGTTTAAAAACAAAAACAAAAACACCGTAGAAAAAGCACAACCGCAGCCCATCAGGGGTTCCTCTCCTCAACAGTCCAAGAACTCGGTCAACTCCACCTCCTAGAAGCCAGAAAACCAGGGATGAAACACGCGCAGGAGACCCAAACGGACGTTTTCAGTTTAAAAGAAAAAAAAAATAATTTTTTTCCTCCCCCAAATGGGGGAGGGGGCGAGGGGGAGGATGGAGCGTAGAACTCAGCGGCAGAGTGCCTGCCCAGCACGCGCAAGGTCCAGGGTTCGATCTTCAGGACTTCCGTTCAAGTCAATAAGGAAGTCGGTAAGTCAGGCAATCACTAAGTCAGGCAACAAACCAGCAAAAGAAACGAATTACCTCCCCTCCCCGAATAAACAAACAACCACCGAAAGCAACAACAGCAGCAAGAACCAAAAAAAAAAAAAAAAAAAAAAAAAAAAAAAAAGGCCTAAATAAATAAATAAATGTAAGTAAGTAAATAAATAAATAAATAAGTAAACAAACAAACACAATTTTAAAAAGGGGAAAACGCACGCATTTCCGTTTCTAAGAGATATCCGGACAGGCCCAGAACCTGGAATCTCGACAGCAAGTTCCAAAAACAAGCAGAAAGTGCCTGCTCCTGACGGAACACGTGATAGAGACCACCGTTCGAGATGGGGCCGGGTGGGCGGGCTGGCGGGCGGACACAGAGCTCTCGACTCATACCTGACAGAATCCGCTCTCCGACAGAAGACAGAAGGCAACACGGAACAGGGGTTGGTGGTGGGGGCGAGGGGGAGAGGGCGAAACGGAGGTGGAGGAAAGCCATTAGGGAAAACAGGACAGAAGTCCCTCAAAACATTCCACAGAAAACTCCTGGAAGACCCGGCAGTTCCACTACGGGCCCGCGGATGGACGAATGGACAGTGCCACGTGGTCTGGAGAGACCTACACCTAGAGGGGATGATGTTAACTAAGTGACTTAAGTCCGAGAGGGATGTTGTCACTTCGAGGCAGAATCCCCAAGACAATACGCAGGAACACATGCAAGGAAGCTGAAACAGGCTCATGGATACCAAGAAGGAACAATGAGTGCAATGGGTGAGGGAGAGGAAAAAGTACAAGCTTCCAGTTAACTCCAATTAATAAATACACAAATTACGGGAGGTCATGGACAGCAGGGCGAGTAGAGTCAATCCATACTATTGTCATGACGCTGTCCGGTGACGGATCCGTAACCAGACTCACCACGGTGATCATCGTGGAACATGGAAGAATCCCGAATCGCTATGTTGGACACGTGAAAACGGACATCCCATTGTCAGGTCAATTATGAGAGAGAGTAGGAGAGAGAGAGACAGAGAGAGAGAGAGAGAGAGAGAGAGAAAATTCTCACTGTCTTACCGGGAAAAAAAAAAAAAAAAAAAAGAGTTCAGTGAGATAAAGAGTGGATGTAGGTGAGGGCAATAGGTGGAGGAGATGAAAACCACGACGGCGACACATGTGCGGCATCCCACACGGTGGCAGTGCAGTGTGATCCTATGCATGCTCAGCTGTCTCCTAGCCACCTCCAAGTTGACATCCAGGGTCATCCTTTTAGGTTTCGTGGCTGCACTTTCGTCTGTCTCGGGCAATACTCTCCCTTGATTTTCCATGGGGGAAGGGAGGTGGGGTGGCCGGGCGGGCCACACCACGACACACCGCGTCGCGCGTGACCTGGAAAACAGATACACACCCGCCCACCACCCACGGGCTCCGAAATCGGTCACTGGTCACGACGCACACTTCGTCGGTCCCTTACGGAGCGATGGCGGACCAAACAGGCAGCGGCCAACTTTGTCGTGCACACAATGACGGTTCGTCCCTTGTGGAAACAAACTGATGACGAGACAGCGTGGTCAGGGGGCGGGTGTCCTTTCAGGAAGACAGAGTCATTGAAAGTCCCGCACACGGGAACTGTGCCAAGGGAGATCTCCATCACCCTACCCAACCCTGATCCAAATTCTCGTTCGGGCAGCTAAGGGTCAAGGTCAAAGTTTCTTTCTTCCCGGGGCAGGGGTCCTTTTGGGCCTCGATGGTTGTTCAACTGGAGAGATCGCCCTTGGGCTGCATATACACTTCGGGGTGGTCCATAGGGTTCCACGACAGTCCCGCCACCAGGCAGGTGGTTCCACCTGATGAAACCGGTCTGGTCTTTCGTTCCAGGAAGACAAAGGTCCGTGGCTGAAGCCAACGAGAAACCCAGGGTGTGAGTCCGGAGCGCCACCAGTCAGGAAGATGTCTAGGCGTCGGGCTCGAAGAGGCTCGGGTGGCCTGAAAAACGCATGCGGGTTCAGGTCCACTTTCTGAGTGGCCTCCACAGCAACGGGCAGGAGGAGGGTCTCGAGAGGGGACACGGCAGTGACCTCTCTCCAGCAGATGTCCAGCTGCTCAGCCCGGCTCGGCGGGGCTTCAGGGAAAGGGCGGCTTTGGTTCTCGAGGATGCCAAGTCCAAAGCGGGAGAACCATGGGCAACGGGAGTCGGAAGAGCGTTGGCCAACCATCGGAGAAAACTCGAAGCACGCGTGACGTGGCCCAGCGTATCAGTGGAAGGCGGGGCGGGACGGGGAGGGGAGGGGGAGGGTGGCGGGAAGCACGCAAAGATGATGACACAGAACCGCATTCTCATCTCTATCACGCTGTACGAGAGTTTCCACTGAGACATGCTCCCCTTCCCCTGGTCTCTCCAAGGACGCGCATTTCTACCAAAAAATCACCCCCATTCAGACTTGTCGGCTGGCCAGATCAGCAGACTTCCACGAAATTCGGCCTGAAGAGGGACAGACGTCCACGAAGCATAGCCATCGCCCCTAGAGGCTCTCGGACACCCGCTCTGCTGGAACGTTTCCTAAGGACGGCAGACGAAGACGGTCTCCACATGCTTTCCAGGAGACGTTCCTCAGAACGAGACCGTGACTGTTCCGAAGCCCAAATCGGTCACAGCAAATGTTCACGAGGAAGTCACGGTGAACCATCTGGGACACCAGTCTTTCCCAACCGGTCCACGTAGGGACACGATTTGGTCCTAGCCAGAAACAGACACTTTCTCCTCACAGCATCCTTTTATTTTAATTTAATTTAATTTATTTTATTTTATTTTATTTTATTTTATTTTATTCTGTTTCATTTTGTTTTGTTTTATTGTATTGTATTGTATTGTATTGTATTGTATGTTTACATATGTACGTATGTAAGTAAGTATGTATGTATTCCGGTCTGTCTGTCTGTCTGTAGGTCCATCCATCCTCCGAAGGTATACCAGTCATGTCGGCCAACACACTGACAGATCTCGAGTCTTTTCTGTCAGAAAGATATTAAAGCACGTCCCCTTCGACTCATGGAGCCAGGAACGAACGCTTCCGTATCTCATCTTCTTTGGAAACGATCTAAACATTCCAGGGACGTCGCCAGATGCTTCAGTTGCAAGGGACCAAAAACTACGTGGAGGAGGCACCAATTTTTCAGAGATGGACCGCCTCCCACACACACACACACACACTACCCCCTCGGACTGCTTGGGGTGTGAACACTTCCTGAGACTTGAGACCGAGCCAACCATCGCTCCCAGACTCTTTTTTTTTTTTTTTTTTTTTTTTCCTGGCTGACACGTTTCATGACAGAGATAACCCACAGGAACTTAATGGATTCGGGGTAAACCTAGGGAGGCGAAAAGTTTCACCTCGAATGCTGCTCGTCACAATCAAGACATGGCTCTTTTCACGAGACCGATCCCTTGACATTTGCTTTTCTGGATGAAAGGATCTGTCCTAGATCATGTCAACCTGAAGGAAAACATTTGGGTTCCTTCCTGTTCGCATTCCCTGCCTGCATGTTCCCTTGAAAACCAGTTCCATAGAGCTCTTTCATGAATGAACTCTGGCAAGTGTATGTGGAGGAAGAAACATGCCAGGCCTACAAGCCGGGGACATACACAAGTGCCTACATGCATACATGCATACATGGGACCGAGCCCTTTCCAGATCCTTGGACGGCAGTACCATAGAAATGAGGATGGCTTCCACAAGACTCTCAGGCAAGCCAAGCTCTTTTGCGAAAGCGATAGCTTGTGCACAAAGGAGAAGGTGGCATGAGGGGAGAGGGAGGGGGAGTGCCAGCTCCCTGAGCAGCAGGGGCCATGCTTTTCTACCTAAAGGAAGGGCTTTGTCTCAGGATCACTGATCACTTCCACAAATCATCCGATATCTTGGATCGGCCGCAGGCGGCTCCAGGGTGAAGAGCCATCGCCCCAGGCTCTGTGGGGAATAGAGAAGACTTCCGTGAGGGGAAAGAAACGCATGAGAATTTTCTGCAAGAAAGCTCAGGAACAGATAATGTAAACACGGAGAGTTGAGCTTCCTGTCTCGTGACAACTAGGTCTACTGGGTCATGTCACAGAGAGCAAGCGAATCCTTTATTCCCCTGAGCCTTTTTCTTTTTCTTTCTCTATCTTTCTTTGTTCTTTGTTCCCTTTAGAGTGTGTGTGTGTGTGTGTGTGTGTGTGTGTGTGTGTGTGTGTGTGTGTGTGTGTGTGTGTCTGTGTCTGTGTCTGTGTGTGTGTGTCTGTGTGTGTGTCTGTGTGTGTCTCTGAAACTCAGGTACTGCCCTGTCTCATACAGACGAGACCAGCAGATCGACATGACCAGAGATTTTGTAGCTTTCATTTAAAAACTATAGGTCACTCACGAGTCGGGTAGGACGGGTGCTGCGTCCAGCGCAGCTCGGGACCGTGTCTGAGGACGGGCGACGCAAGAATTAAGAAACAAAGAGACCAAGTAAAGAGCGAAAATGGGACCAGGGGACTCAAGGTCTCGTGGATCTAGAGTGCCAAAAGCCTGGTCGACATCCTGTTTATTGGGAGTATACGGCTCAGGGAAAAAAAAAAGAAATGCGATCAAAGAGGTGGGGCTTTAGATATTTCATGCCAGAAGCACGAAGTTCTGCTTGCTGGCTAACTGATTCATTTCAGGCCTATCCCTTCCAGGAACAATCACCCTCCTCGGGGGATGCAAAATTTCTAAGTGTATCCTGTGATTGCCTCTGGGACATCTCGAGATAGCAAATATTTCCCCGGGGTTAAACCACATGCTTTCCTGCCAGAACCAAGTTCTGTTAATGGATGATCTGGCTTCCCATGACCGTCCATTGTTTTACCCTAAGGAAATATCTGCCATCTGTTGCGCCCTCACGGTCAATCTCAGGATTGCCCCTCACACAATTTCTTGAGCATCATACATGTTATAGGTCATCGACTGTGTAAAACATGAAAACAAAGCAGGCGTGTGCATTTTTAAGCAAGTAAGTGTGAATGTAAGATTTTACGCTCATGGAAATGCTGGTGCAGCTTGGTTTCTAGTTGCTGGTTCTCCAGCAGCTTGTTTCCCAGCAGACGCGTAGGACACTAGAGAACCCACTCACTCAGAAAGAACCGATGGGACGGGTAAGGTTTTTCGGCTCAGAGGGTGAAAGCTTTTAAACTCTGTGTGGAAAAAAGACGTTTCAGGTGTATATTTCTCCTTAAGAAGGCTGCGAATTAGAGTTTCGACGAGGGAGACCACGCAGCAGTGTGTACGTTTAAAAAGGCCTCCGCGTGCCCCTCCCCACCCTTTTTTGTTTGTTTGTTTCTTCCATTCGGTTTCAGGTTCTACCTGATTCAGCCCCCTGGCCTCAGTCTCTGGCCACTGTGGGCTATGCAGACAGACGTTTCTGACGTTGTCGAGATGGACAAGATAAGGAGGGTTCCCCCCAGAGAACTGGGCCGCTGCTTCTATGAGATCAAAAAGCTGACCTACTCATCCAGTTCTATGTTTAGAAATTTGCTCCTTTCTGGGAAAGCGTAGAGCTCTGCGGTAGAGTGCGTGCTCAGCATGCACAAGGCCTTGGGCTCAGTCCCCAGTACCACCACTGAAAACGTATAATAAATCTAAATAATTAATTGAAACGTAGATAAAGACACCTAATGACCCGTCCCCCCTCCAAAAAGATAAAAACTTCTTGTTAAAAAATTTTTTTTTATTTTATTTTTTTATTTTTTTAGTTAAAAAGGCAGGAGGAGGACGAGGACGAGGACGAGGACGAGGAGGACGAGGATGAGGAGGAGAAATTAGCTTCTTTCCAACAAGGAGATTTCCAGGTCAAATGGAGAGCCAAATATTTCTATGTTCTAAAACTTCAGCTTTCCACGTATCCTGGCGTCAAAACGTCGGCACGGGTAAAGATTGTTCATCATTCTGTGACTATGCACTTCCTGCATTTTGGAGTGTTCATCTGTCCTTTCTCTTAGGAATAGATGATCATCAGAAATAGCAGTTCTGTTGATTAAACCCCCTTTTAACATATCGTTGTTTCCTGGTCACTAAAGTTACCTAATAATCACTTCACAGTCTATGGAAGTCAAATCATTGTGCTGTACACCCGAAACTGATAGAGGGCTGTATGTCAAACCTATGTCAATAAAACTGAAAAAAGAAAAGAAGAAGAAGAAAAGAAAAGTCTGCTTGCTCGGGGCATCCGGTAAAGGCCCTCTTTCTGAGCGCACAAGTCAACCTCGGGCCGATTCACCCTGTCCCTGAAGAAGGGCAAAAATCCTCCACTCTATCTCCCGTTAGGTCCCGGACACTAGCCAGAGTTCCTCCTCCCTCAACCCCCACCCCGTTCCTGCGTCACACTGTGTGGGCTCAGGCACACAACCTATCGCTTTCCTTTAGCGTGTGGAATGAATATCGCCCGAAGGGAATTTCCTTTGTTGTCGTTTAAATAAACTGACGTGTTAATAAGCGCTCTGGAGGGACACATTCCCTTTGACCTGATCAGCCATAGTGACATCCCATGACCCAGGAATGTACAATATCATGGATTGGAAAGGATCTTAGAATTCAGAAATCATGGTGACGTGGGTCTGATGACCTAGCTGGCTCCATACAAACCAAGAGATGAAGGTGCCCAACGTTTTCACTCGATGCTGCCTAAGTTCTTGACAGTCACTTTAAAAAAGGAAAAGGAAAATTTGCATGGCACGCTTAGTTTTGAGAATGCTATCTGACTGCATGGTGGAACGCAAGGAAAAGCCGTGACGCTCGCCCACGGTATCGAGAGAAACGCAGAACCGTGTTTCTGGTAGCTTTCTTCAACGCTGCGCAAAGGCGGGAGCGACCGCTACCTCACGCAGAGGAGGAGAGGACGGGTTTCTCGGCCCCGTCACGCAATGCCAGGCAGAAGAAGCCTTCTCCGATGAGACAGAAGCGTGTCAAAGCGCATCCCTGCGTCGAAGGCTTCGGTTTCCCGGGGAAGGGGGTCGAGCCGAGGGACCCAGGCCCCCACGTCAGTCAGTCTTTCACTGGATTCACTGGCCTCGCTGTTACTCCTCAGCGATGGCCCCTCAGATTGCTCTCGTGTGTCTTTACCTTCTGGCTTTAGGAAGGACTTTAAACTTCGGCTGAGGGGCGGGACACCCAGAAGGGTTCTTTCAGTTCACCCCATCTTAGGTATTGCCATATCCAACACGTTGGTTTTCATCCCATCGTGGACCTACCTACCGGAGAGTTTCGCGGCTTAAAAGTCCCCTGTGCTCCACCTATTCATCAACAACCCCCCGCCACAACACACACACACCCGCACACACACACACCCACACAGACAACCTTCACCACCACCACCCCCGACCCCACTCATCTTTTCACCCTCTCTGGGGCTTTTGCCCTTTTGAGAATGAATGTCATCCAGAGCCGGTACCCTACAGGATGCCACCTTTTCAGATTGGCTTCTTTCAGGGAGTCAGGGGCACGCAGAAACGGCCCCGCCTGTCTCCCACAGGTCTCTCGGCTCCACGGGTCCCTGGTTTCCTTTTTAGAGCCAAATCACATGCTGTGGCACGGACCTAGCCCGGGCTACGTGTCCCTTCACCTCTTGAAGGACGCGTCTGTCCCGGTCGCCTCCACGGTTCCGGCAGTGATGAAGCAAGCCCCTCCACACCCCCACCCCCACCCCGCCCACCGTCCAGGTCCGTCCGCGTTCAGGTTTCCGCGTGGACGGAGCCCCGAGGGCTAGGCCTCAGGGTGAGAGTGGTATGGCGGGTGGCAGGTGGCGCACTGAAGGGTCCCAAATCCGGAGGATGCCGGCAAGGAAGGTCGCCAGGTCAAAACCTTCCTTCCCTCCCTCCGTCTCCTTAGGGTGGATGGCTGGGCCCGTGAATTCAGAGAGGACACGAGACACATGCTGTGAGCCGAGATTTCCAAGCCAGGAGACCTGGTGGAGGGTAAAGAAACGAGTTGATTGGGGGGGGGCGGGGGCGATGGGGGGGGGGCTCTTAGGACTGCAGCCCAGGAGACACAGATGCAAGAAAGAAGCACTGGAAGTGTGTGTCATCAGACTACCCCACGGGGCAAGTGGAGAAGGGGAAACGAAAGAAAACACACCACAAGAGCAAGGCGGGAACTTTGAAACGACCAGGCTGCGGCTAGCAGCTGCTGGCAGATTTGTTTTTGAAACCGGTTGGTGGTGCCCTTGAGCTTGATACAGTTCTGACCACTCATGCCCCCCCTCCCCCCATTGATGCCGGTGTCGGGACCCAGGGGAGGCCACCCCAAACATGTATGTGCCTCCGTGGCACACGGATGGGTTAGAAATGAGAGTGACCGAAGAAGCCGAGGGGCCAGCAGACGCAAGAGGGACCCTCAGACTCTTCTTTCTGTCTCCCTGAAAGCGGGAAATCGATCACTTCCGTGGAGGGTGCCCTCCCTGCATCTGGACTTAGGAAAACACCCTGATCACCCACTGAGAGCCTTCAGGCCCCGGAAGCCTAGAGAAACCAACCAACCTCGTGACTTCTTTCAGGGGCTTCCCCCCCTCCCCAAAACCCAAACTCCGTCTCGATTCTTCACGGACGGGTCACCCAAAACCAAAGGCTCTCAGCCCGGCCCATTTCGCACAAAGGGCTGATTTCTTGTCCTAAAACGGAGAAAAGCTGCCTGCTTCGGGGACACATGAGTGCTTGAATGAAAGACAGTAGGTTCCCTGTCGCTCCTGCTCAACCATCCGTCTGGGGTCCATTTTTGGATCAGTCAAGCCCAGAGAACTCAAGATGTGTAGAGGGAGGGGACAACGTCCCCCTCCCTGAAACAGGACTATGTCTGCAACAAAGTTCCTCCCACTGGCCGTCCAGCTCCATTTTGGATGACTGAATCCTGGTTCACCTCATTTGGGTGTTTTGTTTTTGTTTCTGTTTTTGTTTTTGATTAATAGACTTTATTTCCTAGAGCAGTTTCAGGCTCACAGCAGAATTGAGCAGAAAATACAGAGAGTTCTCACATAGCCCTCCCCACCCACACATATATCCTCCACTCCCCTCAACATCTCTCATCGGTGTGGCCTATTTGGTAAAACTGATGATCCGACATGGACACGTTATTATCCATCAAAGTCCATAGTTTACAGGACGGTTCACTCTTGAGGTTGTACGTTCTATGGGTTTTGACAAATGTACAATGACATGTAGCCACCACTATGGTATCCTACAGAATAATTTCATCGCCTTAAAAATCCCTCACGCTGCATCTGTTCATTCCTCCTTCCCTCCCTCTCCCCAAACCCCTGGATACCATGATCTTTTGATTGTTTCTAGAGCTTTGCCTTTTCCAGGATGTCATTTGGTTGGAATTGTACAGTTGGTAACAATTTTCAGACCGGTTTCTTTGATTTAGTAAGATGTCTTTTAAGTTTCTTCCATGTCTTTCACGGCTTGATAGCTAATTTCCTTGTCTTTCGTTCTTTTTTATTTATTTATTTTTTTAAAATGTTTTTACTGCACATATATTTTTAATTTACATATATGTACTGTTCATTGTTTCCAGGAAGGTTTAGAGCTTTAGCTTTTTAAACTTACATACTTATCAAAGGAATAAAGCCAACCACAAAAGAAGAATGAATTCAAAAAGATACACACACCCTGCTATTAACAGCAACATCATTTATGATTGCCAAGATACGGAAGCATCCTAAGTGCACATCAATATTTGAATAGATAAAGAAGAGGGGACACACACACACACACACACACACACACACACACACACACACACATACACACACGTAATGGAATACAATTCACCCATGAGAAAGAAGGATATTTTGCCATTTGTGGCCCTTCCTTTCCTTTTTTTTTTTCCCCCTCCACTTTAAAAACCAGAATTTTATAACTGGGATAAACACTTCCATTGAGTCAAAAACAGTAAAATGCCAAAAAATAAACTTAATCGAGGAGGTTATCTATACTCCAGAATCTGAAATGACACAAAGAAATGGAAAGATGCCTTGTGCTCTTGCATTGGAAGAATCAATACTATCAACATGGCCACACTATCCAAAGCAATCCGCAGGTTCCATGCAACCCCTGTCAAAATACTCACGACATTCCTCACAGAACTAGAACAAACAATTTCAAAATTTTTAAGGAACAACGGAAGACCCTAAACAGGCAAAGCAATCTTTCGAAGGTCTCCTCTCCCTCCCTCCCTCCCTCTCTCTCTCTCTCTCTTTCTCTCTCTCTCTCTCTCTCTCTCTCTCTCTCTCTCTCTCTCTCTCTCTCCCCCCCCCCTCTCTCCCCCTCTCTCTCTCTCCCTCTCTCCCCCCCTCCCTTTCTCTGTCATCTTTTTGGTCTCTTTCCTTAGGATTTGATGACTTGAGACCATCCTTTATCATTCCTTGTAAAGCCGGCTTGATGGTGCTGAAATCTTGTAGCTTTTGTTTATCTGTGAAGCTTTTGATTTCTCCCTCAAATCTGAACGAGAGCCTTGCTGAATAGAGTATTCTTACCTGTCAGTTTTCCCCTTTCATCACTTTAAGTATGTTGTGCCACCCACTTCTGGCCTGTAGAGTTTCTGCTGAAAAATCAGCTGATAACCTTACGGGAGTTCCCTTGTATGTTATTTGTTGCTTTTCTCTCGTTCATTTTAATATTTTCTCCTTATCCTTAATTTTGGTCAATTTGATGACGATGTGCCTCGGTGTGTTCCCGTATGGTACTCTCTGCACTTCCACCTCATTTGGTTATTTAAAGGATCTTCAGTCTGTTCAATTCATAGGAGAGAACTTCCACGTGTATTTCTTCTCAGTTTTATGAAACAAAGAAGGACCCAGGAAACTGGCAAAACATAAATGCTTTTCTATTGGGTTGAGCAAAGACAGGCCCTGGCCGGGGACGGGGGGGGGGGTGCTGGAGGGTCGGGGGGGCGGTGTAGAGAAGGATATAGATCATTGTTAGAGTGCCTGCTTAGCATGCATGATGCCCTGGGTTCAATCCCCAGAACCACCATTAAAATAAATAAATAACCTAATCAAACCCATCCCCCTCCTCCCCCCCCCCCAAAAAAAAGAAGGAGAAAAGAGTGAGAGACAGAGACAGAGACAGACCATCGGGAAAAGTAGCTGCACTAATACTTCCAAGAAACAGGACAACATAAAGATAATGGAAGAAATGCTGGATAGTGAACAGCCACGGGTGGTTGGCACAGACCCATAGCTTCTGGACTCGCTAAAAAAAAAAAAAAAAAAAAAAAAAAAAAGAATATGAGAATCATATGGATCAGGAGATTGGGTCTGAATTTTGTGCCGTTTGACTTGTGCCAGTTACAAAGGTCATGCATAAGGAAGATGACTGGCTACTTTATTGTCTGAAATGAGACACTTGAAAGTGAAAGGAGGTGCTATACAATCGTGCCTGGACTGGGATTTTTCTAAGGGAGCCCAAATCCTTTACAATATATATCATGTTTTCAAAAATGAATATCATTCCTGGACAAGATTTAAGCAATTTTTTTTCTGTGTTATCAGTAAACATTTTTAAAAAATCAGTAAGAAAGGAAGAGGGAGAGAGAAAGAGAGAGAACAGGAGTAACTATACGCGCGCGCGCGTGCGTGCATGCATGTGTGTGTGTGTGTGTGTGTGTGTGTGTGTGTGCGCGCGTGTGCGCGCACGTGTGTTGAGGTGGGGGCCTAAAAGAGGGTGAGGATTCTTTTCATCGAGGTCTGTTTGTACAGAATTCTCTCCTTCTCCGCTTTACACTGTGAAGGAAAAGCCCAGCTGGGCTAACAAGCTAAGTCGCAAATCTAAGTGTAACAAGTGTCGGATTACTGATCTGAGTTCTGCTGGGCTAACTCGTAAATCTAAATTAATAAGTGCCGGTTTGCTGATTCCCTGTTCATATTTTGCTAGCCAGCTGGATTTTCAAAGAGACATATCTGGCCTTGAAATGTTGGTTTGCTGCCTCACTGCCTCTACTTTCGTGATAATGATGTTGCTAAAGCTATTGCGTGCCTATTGGCCGAATACCCCAAGCTGGTACTTAACCCTATAAAACCTCATGTGCACGTCTTGGAGGTGCTCAAGGCTTAGGAGCAGAAGCCCCTCTGAGCCCGCCGGCGTAATAAATCTGAGTACTCCAACCCTCCGAGTGGTGCTTGTTTCTTGGCTGGCCTGTCATTTCCATAACAGCACCGTTGACAATAAGAACGTCACTCTCGTTCCGGCATAAAGAAGACATCTGGGGAGGGTGGGGTGGGGGGGTGGGGTGTAGATCTATGTTATGTCCTGATTCCAGGAAGGAAAGGGGCAAGAGTCGGCGTGCCCTTCTTTCTGGGGTATCTGTCTGTTCGCTTTTGGTGTTCGGCTGGTTTGGTTATTTCAGCTTTCTGTTTGGTTCCTTTCACAGATCCAGTGGCTCAAAACAGCATTCTGATTTTCTTTTCTCCTGGGGTTTGGTTTTTGATAGGTAGAGGGACAGGGCCCACGCAGGGGTGGGGGTGGGGGGTCACTGTGCCGGAGAAAGGGAGGCGGCTGTGGTGAAATCATCGAGCAGAGGGGATTTCTACGAGAGGGACTCTCCGAAGTGAATGGGGTCCAAGGAGATCAGCAGGGTTTCTGTGTGCTCGTTTGGTTTTGTTCGTGCGTGTGTTTGTTTTTTCTGGACGAGGCCAAAGAACTCTTCAGGTGGAGGTGTGTGTCCAAAGGGTCTGACAGGATGGGAGGATGCGGGGCGAGTCAGTCCATGTGCCCAGAAAGAGAGAGAATCTGTCATAGCTGAGACTCAGGCCTTTTTCAGACCTAGGCCCAGAGAGCAGTTCGGCTCCGAGCATTCACGGAGAAGTTCGCCGCCACCTCAGTCCTGTCCCCCACCCCCGCCCTCCCCCACGCCTCAGCCCCCAGTGAAGGAGGAATCATGAAGTGGCCGCACTTAGGCTAAGCCAATTTTTGGCTTTATGCTTACTGCTTGCTTTTAGAACGATCAGCAAACTCGACTGACCAGACACCGCTCCCAGCTCCAGGCCCACTGTTAAAAACAGCTAAAGTTGTCGATTCTAACTGTTTGATTTGACCTTCCTCTGATCGTTCAACTTGACAATCATGTTTGGCGTCTGAGTCTTTCCCCAGGAAGGGAGTCACGGGAGGATAAGCTCAGGAGAACGACCAGCCCCCTCCCACCCCCCACCCCCCACCCCGAGTTCCTCCGTGGCGCTGGTGCCACCGGGTGAGTCTGACCAGATAAAGAAGGTCACGGGCTGATGACCTACTAGACCACCAGGAGGTCCCATGTTACCAGACACTCATCCAGATTTAGGAGGAAGTTTCATCAGAGACCCTTGTTGATCATGAGCACCTTTTGTGCTCCCGCCTGTTGTGATTCCCTTTCATGCTCCAACCTGTTCGTCCACAGAAGCATGAAACCCCAACCCCAAGACGGGTTCACAGTTTGGAGGGCACTAGCCTGCTGTGAGTCCCCTTTGCCCAGCAAAGCAATCAAGCTGCCTCTTTTCTTCTAAACTCTAAGACCCTGTCTCTGGGTTATTTGGCTCGTCAGGGACGGGGTGGGGGAGGGCGATCTTTCGGCAACACCCGCAGAAGTTTCCCTGAGTGGCAGGAACCAGCGTGGCCCTCAGGCCTCAGCCCCGCAGGCAGGCAGGCAGGCAGGCAGGCAGAGTTGGAGCGACCGTTGGTCCCGCCCCCGCCCGCGCACCACCCCCCCCCGCCCCCGCCGCTGCTTCCGCCGCCGCCCCCGCCGCCGCTTCTGCCGCCGCCGCCGCCGCCGCCGCCGCCGCCGCCGCCGCCTCCCAGGCCTTCTCCACCGATCGGTCCCAAATCGACTGACTGTCTCCTGGAAGCGGGGGCGGGGACGTCAGGAGGATCCATTCGGCAGGGCCTCGTTCAATCGCTTCATTCAAATGCAGAAAGCTCTGTGCTCAGGTCAGAGCCTTTGACTTGGCCTCCGGCTCCTCTCTGTTGAACGGCTTTTGTTCTTTGGTTTCAATTTCCCCACCCTTAGGCCACCCCGTCCCAACTGCACGGAGGGAGGCGGGAGGGAGGGGGAGAATCTCGCCTGGTCTCAGGCCAAAGGAGTCCCCTCCTTTTCCTAATCTGGGTAAACCCCACTACACCGTTTGAGAATCATGGAAGGGCATGGAAGCAGACCTCTGACTTGATAGATTCCTCTGGGATGGGAGACTTTAAAAAAACAAAATTCTTTTTCCCCTGCTTCCAGGGAGGCAGAAAGGAGGGCCAGAGTGTTCCTCTTGCCTCGGGCAGTTCTTTGTTTGTTTCTTTCTTTCTTTTGTTAAATCATTTTTTTTTTCCTTTTTTTCTTCCAGTTTTATTGAGACAGAGTTGACATACAGCAGTGTATACTTTTGGGGGGGGGCGGGGAGAGGAATTCGATTTTATGTATTTATTTTTGACCGGAGGTACTGGGGATTAAACCCAGGACCTTGTGCTTGCTTGCTAAGCACACACTCTACCACTGACCTATACCCTCCCCCTTGGCCAGTTGTGAAGTCCCTTTCATTCAGCATAGTCCATCGGGCACATTTTGGGGCAGCCTACTCTGGACCCCAACATTTCCCTATTCTGTAACTTCCCTGGAAGTTTTACACATTAAAAGCTGGGCTGTTGACTGTGCGTGTGCGTCCATGCGTGCGTGGGTGCGTGCGTGCGTCTGAGCGTGCATGCGTGCGTGTGGTGTGGGGGCAGGAGGGAGGGAATAGTTTCCTAGAGGGCCTGCGTTTCATGGACCCAGTTTCTTAGTTCTGAGAACAGGTCTGTTCAAGGAAACAGTTGTAGTATCTCGTCTCAGGAGGCGGTGGTGTCGATGGGCTTCTGAAGCTAGGCCTAGGGAGCAAGCAGTCAGGTATCGCCTAAGAGGCACTTGTGTGGAAAACCAAAGTACAGCACAAAGGTTAATCATTGGAGCAGATGAGAAACCAGATTCAGGGCCGGGAGTAGGGGGTCAGTCTGGTAGGAGATTTCCACACATCGGGGTCATCGAAACGGCTCGAGCAGTATGAAATGCCTCTGATGATGTCCTGGGGTGTTCGGCTCAACTCTCTGAGCGGCTCCTCCAAAAACAGGCCCTAGGATGGTTTCCACAGGAGCTGTTGTGGCCATTTCTCTGACGTTTACCTCCCGTTGCCCAGCTTCAGTCTGCAGGGCTTCAGGAGACGGAGCATTTTAGTACTCAATGATGCCAAGACAAAAGGGTGAGAGAAAATGGGAAACGTTCGTGGAGATGGTCCTAGGCAGATAGTGGAGGCAACTAGAAGACTTTCAGTCTCCGGGCCGGCTTTCAGGTTGAGACAAAAACCCTAAGGCAAGCGCTTGCTGCCACAGCACATCGACTAACACGGGAACCATCCAGAGAAGATCAGCACGGCCCCTGAACGTGGACGACACACACACATACGTGAAGCGTTCCGTAGCTTTAGTGATGTCAGTCACCCAGAGAAAGACAGATATCCTATGCCATCACTTCTAGATGGGATCTGAAAGTAAGTCAAGACACCCATCCATACATAAATAACTCCATTTTAAAAAGACTCCAAGGAACCTATTTACAAACCAGAAACAGACTGGACTCGCAGACATGGAAAAGAAACCGATGGTTAACACAGGGGACAGGGTAGGGTGGAGGAACGGGGGAGGGCAGAGGGATAAATCAGGAGTTTGGGATTAGCAGATATAAACCACCCTATACAAACTAGGTACACAAGTAGGTCCTACTGTCTAGCACAGGGAACTATGTTCAATAGCTTGTAATAACCTATCCTGAAAAAGTATACGTGTGTGTGTGTGTGTGTGTGTGTGTGTGTGTGTGTGTGTGTGTGTGAATAAGTGAATCACTATGCCGTACGTCATAAATGAACACAACATTGTAAGTCAACTATACTTCCATTGACAGAGAGTTCCTACAATAAACAGGCAGGCAGGCAGGCAGGCAGGCAGGCAGGCAGGCAGGCAGGCAGACAGACACAGACACAGACACAGACACAGACACAGACACACACACACACACACACACACACACACACACACACACACACACACACGCCCCACAGACACAGGGGAACCCTAAGGAAAACGAGTAGCACTAGTATCTCTTATCCATGCATGTCTATCCCAGTTTAATGGAAACCTAAGTTTTTGCCTCCAAGTCAATGATGCTAATAACTCTGCTGCCAAGAATAGAAAAATCCTCACGGAGGATTTCTGAATCCCAGAAGGGTCAGGGAGGGAGAAAAAGAGAAAGGGTTCCATTCTGCTGACAGAGGTATGATAGTTACCATGTGGGTGTCCGCCTCTAAAAGGAAAGGAAGGGGAAAAAACAAAAGTTTATTTTCCCTTGTATCTGAAAAGAAAAAAATTTAAAACTCAATCCTCTTGGAGACAAGAAGTCGTACACACCTCATGTCACTGATTCTCCTCCTCCACCTCCTCCTCCTCCTTCCTCTACTTCTTCTTCTAGTCTATACCTCCCATGGATTCTGACGACCTTGCCTGATGATGGCGGGTGATGGGGGCAGAGATCGATCCTTCTGAGAAGTAAGTTGGCAAGCGCTTTAGTGAAGCCTCGTAGGATTTACCCAGTGAAGCGAGTGCCTTCGTCCCTGGAGGCTGCGGAAAGTATGTCCCCAAGTCACATACGCATGTGTTTGTCTTTTGTTGTCGTTGTTGTTGTTGTTGGTGGTGGTGGTGGTGGTGGTGGTGGTGTGTGTGTGTTTGTTTGTTTGTTTATTTGTTTGTTTGTTTGTTTGTTTGTAGCAGTGTCCTGGCCATGCTGAGGGCATCAGGCTTGCAGCGGGGGAAGGAAGGCTTCAACCCCTTTGGAAGTCATACCTACCATCCCAAGAACGTCTGGATGACCCCTACTATGTGGCAGTTGAATGGGGGCCAGTTACTGGGGTTCAGCGGGTCCAGAGAGAGGAGGTCTGAGGCCTCTGGGGACAAAAAGTTTGTACGTATGTATGTATGTATGTATGGCCAGTTGACTGTTTTTGCGGTCCTATAGGAATCTTCCTGCCCCTGTCTATTGAACAATGGGAGTCATCTTCCAAGTGCCCTGACACCAGACACCACGGTGGGTGAAGGAATGCGGGTGGGGTGGGGTGGGGGTGGGTGGGGGAGGTCATCCAGGGAGCTGGGAGAAACCGAGCACGTCCGTGGGTCGGTGGGTCGGCCTGTCGGATGGTCGCCATGCTGGGTTTCCCCTAACCCAGGCCATTTGCCGAATGGACAGAACAGACTGGGGCCACGTGTGCCACCCACCCTCTTTCCGGAGGCTGTGGTCCACTGTGTTTGCATGAAAGTCAGTGAAGG
>NW_027413957.1:7905000-7938355 GCF_048773025.1 Camelus bactrianus | reverse complement strand
TGGCGGCCAAGCGTTCATAGCGACGTCGCTTTTTGATCCTTCGATGTCGGCTCTTCCTATCATTGTGAAGCAGAATTCACCAAGCGTTGGATTGTTCACCCACTAATAGGGAACGTGAGCTGGGTTTAGACCGTCGTGAGACAGGTTAGTTTTACCCTACTGATGATGTGTTGTTGCCATGGTAATCCTGCTCAGTACGAGAGGAACCGCAGGTTCAGACATTTGGTGTATGTGCTTGGCTGAGGAGCCAATGGGGCGAAGCTACCATCTGTGGGATTATGACTGAACGCCTCTAAGTCAGAATCCCGCCCAGGCGGAACGATACGGCAGCGCCGCGGGAGCCTCGGTTGGCCTCGGATAGCCGGTCCCCCGCCGTCCCCGCCGGCGGGGCCGTCGCCCGCGTGCCCGCGCGGCGCGGCGCGCCCCCCGCCGCGCGTCGGGACCGGGGTCCGGTGCGGAGAGCCCTTCGTCCTGGGACACGGGGCGCGGCCGGAAAGGCGGCCGCCCCCTCGCCCGTCACGCACCGCACGTTCGCGGGGAACCTGGTGCTAAACCATTCGTAGACGACCTGCTTCTGGGTCGGGGTTTCGTACGTAGCAGAGCAGCTCCCTCGCTGCGATCTATTGAAAGTCAGCCCTCGACACAAGGGTTTGTCGCCCTCGCGCCGCCGCCGCCGCCGCCGCCGCGATGGTGGTGGTGGCGGCGTCGGCGTCGGCGTCGGCGTCGGCGGGTCTCGCGCGCCGCCGCGCCCGCCCTCGCGACGACGGCGCCGTGTCGTGGGGGCGTGGAGAGGAGGCGCCCGTCCCGCCGGAGGGGGGGGTCGCGTCGGTCGCGTCGGTCGCGTGCGCGCGCACCCCTCGCGGCGCCGCCCTCGTCCTCGGCGCCGCGTCCACGCCCGGCTGGGGGCGTCGGGCGCGTGCGGACCGGAGGCGGGGTTCGACGTCGGAGGGCGGGGCCCCGCGGGGCCGCGCCTCCCCTTCTTTTTCCGGGGAGACTTGCGGTCGACCAGAAGCTGCGGCCCACCGCGTCCCCCGTTGGATCCACGTGTGTCCACGGCGAATCGCGGCCCTGTCGCTCCGCGCGGCCCGAGGGGGGATCCCCGGGTGGATCTCTTCTCTTCTCCCCCCCCCCCCCCCCAGGTCGACCAGCAGTCGCGGCCCTCTCGCTCGCCGCGGGCCCGAGGGATTGTACTCCGTGTGCGTATGCAGCTTACATGTGCTCCTGTGGCTCCGAGGATCCCTAGTCGACCGGGCTTCTTCGGTTATTGGATGATCTGGGTTGCTTCCCGTCATGGAGGGATTTTTATTTTGCATGCTTGGCTTAATTAAGTATGTATGCATGTTTGTATGTATGTATGTATGTGGTGTGTGTATGCGTGCGTGTTACGTGTCTATGGACTTGATTTGTGCTCTCTTTTTTCTTTGGTGAGATTGGCCGGAGGTTTGTCGATTTTATGGACTCTTTCAAAAAAAACAGCTTTTGGTTTGATTTCTTCCTTTCTTCTTTTCTTTTCTTTTCTTTTCTTTTCTTTTCTTTTCTTTTCTTTTCTTTTTTCTTTTTTTCTTTTTCTTTTTCTTTCTTTCCTTTCTTCCTTCCTTCCTCCTTCTTTCTTTCTTTCTTTCTTTCTTTTTCTTTCTTTCCTTTCTTTCTTTCTTTCTTTCTTTCTTTCTTTCTTTCTTTCTTTCTTTCTTTCTTTCTTTCTTCTCTCTTTTTATTTTAACCTCTACTCTATTGATTTCCTGATCTTTAGGATTTCCTTCCTTCTGCTAACTTTTGGGTGTTTCTGCTCTTCTTTTTTTTAGTTCTTTCAGCTGGTGGGTTCGATTGTTTCTTTGAGATCATTCTTCATTTTTGAGGAAGGCCTGTATCGCTATAAAGTTCCCCCTTAGTGCAGCCTTGGCTGCGTCCCATAAGTTTTGGGTGGTTGGGTTTTCATTTTCATTTGTATCAAGGTTCTCTTTGCTGTTGTTGTTGTTGCTGTTGCTGTTGTTGTTGTTGCTGTTGCTGTTGCTGTTGCTGTTGTTGTTGCTGGGTTTTTTGTTTATTTCAACTTTGATTTCATCATTCACCCATTGGCTTTTCGATAGCATGTTGTTTCATCTCCATGCTTCCCCCCCCCCCCCCCCCGCCTTTAGTTAGCCTTTAGTTGGCTTCTGTGACTCACTTGTACGTTTTGGAGTTCGGTTGACCCTGTTTGGAAGTCTATTCACCTATGGCTATAACTGTTTGTATGAAACAGATAGTAATAGAATCTCAAACCCATCTAAAAGAGAAAGAAAGGAAGGAGAAGGGGGGGAAAAAAAAGTCTCTATTATTTTCTTGCTTCCCTCTGCCACTCTTAATGGTTTAGATGTCTTCTTTTTACAATTTTGTGTTTATTCCGTTTGGAATGAATGGTAGTGATCACCTTTCCGGTGATGAGTGGTCTCATTTTTGTACCATCCTCCTTCTTCTCTATTTAGAGTAGACCTGTTGATGTTTCTTTTAGCATGGGTTCAGTGTTGCTAAACTCTTTTCGTTTTTGCTTGTCTGTGAAGTTCTTTACCTCCCCTTCTATTCTAAAGGATAGCTTTGCTGGATAGAGTATCCTAGGCTGCTTCTTTTTGTCTGTTTTGTTTTGTTTTGTTTTGTTTTGTTTTTCATTCAAGAATTTCAATAGATCTTGCCACTCCCTTCTGGCCTGTAGTGTTTGTGTAGAGAAATCCGCTGAGAGCCTTATGGGGGTTCCCTTGAAACTCACTCTGTTTTTCTCTTGCCTAAAGGCGTTTAGGATCATTGCTTTATCCTTGACTCTGGCCATCTTGATTAGCCTATGTCTTGGTGTGGGCCTGTTTGAGTTCTTTCTGTTGGGTACCCTCTGAGCCTCCTGGACTTGGATATCTGATTCCTTCTTTAGATTTGGGAAATTTTCAGTCATGCTTTCTTCGAATATCTTTTCGGTCCCCTTGGTTCTTTCTTCCCCTTCTGGAACCCCTATTGTGCGTAGATGGGCACGCTTTCGAGGGTCCCTTAGGTCCCTAAGATGGTTTTCGTTGTTCTTTATTGGTTTTTCTCTCAGCTGTTCTGATTGGGTTCTTTCTGTTGTCCTGCCTTCTAGGCCACTTATTCGTTCCTCTGCGTGATCTAGCCTGCTTTGGACAGCCTTTAGACCAGTTCTCATTTCAGCCAATGAGTGGACCAGTTCTCCTTGACTCTTCTTTATAGCTTCGATTTCGTTTTTGACGTATAGTATATCTCTCAACACTATCTCTTGGAGTTCCTTCAGGACTTGGATCACTCCTTTTTGGAAATCTTGATCGAGCGGGCCATCCACGTCTATTTCATGGATCGTGCTTTCAGGGAATTTCTCTGGCTCTTTTAATTGGGAGTGGTTCCTCTGCTTCTTCATAATGCTCCTATCTCTCTGGCACTGTGGCTTAAGGAGTATCAGTTATCTATTGGTGTCCTTAAGGAGTTTATGTATTTATCGAAAGCCTAGGCAGGCATAAAACTTTAAAAGAGAGAGGGGGATAGGGGGAGAGAGAGAGAGACAGAGACAGAGACAGAGGGGGAGAGGGAGAGAGGGGGTGGGGGCAGGATGTTAAAAGAATGGAGAAAAAAAGGTTTGAAAACAGTGTACGATCAATAATAGAAGAGCAAGTTGAAGCAGAATAGCAATTGAGCTGAGACGTCTTCTAAAAGCCTTTAAAAACAAATAGAAAAGATCAGAAAATAATATACAATTGTTTCAAAAGTAAATTTTTAAAAGGTAATCGGAAATAGAACAGATTTTAACAAAAGATAAAACAGAGGATTTTAAAAGACGGGAGAAAGAAAAGGTTTGAAGACAGTGTGTAATCATGAATAGAAGAGTAAGTGGAAGCAGAATAGCGATCGAGTTGAGACGTCTTTTAATAACCTTAATAAAAAGGAGGAAAAAAACCGAGAAACAATATTTGAAACCTGTGAATAACCAGTAACAGGAGATCAAAACCAAGAGAATGAAAAAGGGAAGGGGGTGGATGTTTAAAAATAATAATAATGAAAAGACTTGAAATGAAACATTTAAAAGGGATTAAAACCGTAAACGTATACGACTGTTCAAAAGTAAAGGTTAAAAAGGTAACAGAAGGTAAAACCGATGTAAAAGAGATTAAAAAAGAAAAAGGAAAAGAAAAAAAAAAAAGAGGGAAAAAAAAAAAAAATAAAAGGATGTGTTCTCCTGGAGACGGTGCGCTCTTAACGGTTTCACCGAGAAGTCTTTCTGTCGTCGCCCTGTTTCGTGAACTCAGCTTGCTGTTTCCGCGGGCCCTCTGTCGGCGCCCTCGTCTGTGCTGCCCTCGGTGCCTGTGGGCAAGTAGATCGCGCCCCCTCCTGGCACCGCGGTCGGATGCTGCGTTCCTGCCGGGAAGGAGGGAGGGTGGCTGGCCGCCTGCCCTCTCCCGGCGCCGGTCGCTCCGCTGCTCTGTGCGGCTGTGTGCTCCGCCTCGGGTCGGCGCTCCTCTCCGTAGGTGGGCTCGGGGAAGACGGTGGAACCGCCCCGCCCCTGCTGCATTCCAAAACTCGGCTCCTTCTTAGTCTTGGTGGCGCGAGTTCTCTGAGGTACCGGGGCAGATATATAATATCTGCCTCAGGCTGAAAACGAGTCTCAGTCCTGCCTAGGAGGTTGCAGAGCCCCCGGGTGCGGATTCGAGTCTCGGCCCCGCCCCCGCTCCCGCCCCCGCCCGCGCGCTGCGCGCCGCGCGCCAGGGGCTATGGCGGCTGTGGCTGCGCCCCGCCTCTCTTCTCGCGAGAAGGGCCGGTGATGGCGCCGCGGGTCTGAGGAGATGGAGGCTACGGCGCCCCTCTCCCCAGGGCACACCGGCCGTGTTGCTTTGCCTTTCTTTCCCCGTAATGGACGGGTTGGGGGGGCGGGTTGTTCTGCTCTGTATCCCCTCCCGGCCACGGCGCGTGGTGCCGCCGCCACGGTCCTCTGCCCGGCTCGTGCGGCCTGTCCCGGCCCCCGGCTGCCGGCCTGCGACTCGGGCTGGGTGTCGCGGGGACCCTCTGTGCCCGTTTCACTTGGGTCGGTCGGTCAAGGGGCGCTCCGGGCAGATCTGAGACTCGGAGGCTCCCCCACCGTCCCGTCGGCCTCTCCGTTGGAGACGGGGAGGTCTGGCGAACGAGCCCTATTCCTCCTCTGCCGGGCCCTCCCGCACTGTTTTGCTTTTGACTCTTTCTTTTCTCCTTTTCTCCTACCAGATTTTGGGCGTCTTTGTCTTTCGAAGAGGGCGGTGTTCTGTCGGAGTTCCGCAGGTGGTCTGATTGGCCGAGTGGGTCCGTCGATGTGAGTTTTGGTGTATTTGTGGGAGAGGGTGAGCTACGAGCGTCCTTCTACTCCGCCGTCTTGCTTCTTCTCGGGTTATTTTTGAAGAGTAGGTGCTGGGGATTGAACCCTGGACCTTTATTTTTTGCATGCTAAGCATGGGCTGTACTGCCTGATCTCTAGACCCTCCCCACCGCAACCCCCCCCTTTCCCACCGCCTCCATAGTACTCGATGAATCTCCTACCTAGATATCTATGCTTCCTTGGAATAGGGCCGTCGTTTTCTTCATCGGATTGATGCACGTCTGTGGATTCGTCTCGTTTCTCTCCACTGCGGTGGGTGGCATCGGGGCGTGGGGTGGGGTGGAGTGGCGTGGGCTGGGAACAGTTCTTCACGTGTAGAGGTGGAGCGGAGCGATGAGGATGGTGACTGTTTCCCCGAGTGCTCGCGCCGGGTGATGGAGGCCTGTGGTCTGACTTGGAAGAGGACTCGGGTGACCAGAACAGAGCCCGTGTGGGGTCGTTGTGGAGGGAGGAACTCCACCCCCCCCCCCAGCCCCAGCCAAGGCACTCGTACCTCATCGAGGGACGGTCGGCCGAAAACAAACGAAAGCTGTCAGAGGTTTGGGGGTGGGGGTGAAGGGGTGGGTGTGTGTGTCTGTGTGTCTGTGTGTCTGTGTGTCTGTGTGTCTGTGTCTGTGTGGTGTGTGTGGTGTGTGTGTGTGGTGTGTGTGTGGTGTGTGTGTGTCCCCGTTCCCCGTACCACGGTCTCTGGTCGAGGCCCCCCCGAGCGGAGAAACGCACGCCAGGCCGTCCGTGCTCCTGGTTGTCCGGCCGCGTGTCCCTGCCACCCAGAGATCCCGAACCGTCCCGCTCGCTCCCCTGCCATGTGCCATGTGCCACCTGCCTGTCGGCCGGGCGCTATTTTAGACCCTGCGAAGAAGTCGACCGGACGGACGGGCCGGGCCGAGCCGAGCCGAGCCGATCTGAGCCGAGCCCGTCCAGGCTGGGGTGGGTGGTGCTGGGTTCAGAGGAGTGGGGTACAAGCGGGAGGCGGGCGTCGATGGAGGGGAGGGGGAGGGGGAGGGGGAAGGGAGAGGAAAGGGGAGGGGAGGGGGAGCAGGGATGACGATGGTCTGGGGCTTGGCGTGTGGGGTGGGGGTGGGAGGGATGGTAGCCATCCTATGACTTTCTCTCCCTACCCCGCCTTTTGCAAGTCTGTTAGAGTGACAAGGTGGTGCTGGTTTCTGGCTGGTGCACACCATAGTGATTCTGTTCTTCTTTTTCCTGGTCTTTTTCAGGAACCCTCGTCCCGAGGGACTGAATCTAGTGCCCTGTGCTGCGCGGTACGACCTAGGGGTCGAATCTGCCAGGAGAGGACTTACAAGGATTTGGAGGATCCTGGAAAACTGCTACCATCCAGAATCCTACATGGATGTTCAAGATCTTGTGGATGGACGGACGGACGGAAGACGGATCGAATGGAGGCCCCGCCCCATCCCCTGGACCCCTTGGCCCAGGAGGATCGTGATGGGTCTGGAAAGGACTCTTCCGACGAGGGTCTCGGGATGGACTTTCTCGGTCTGCGGAAGGTGTTTCTGCACAAAGAGGAAGAGAGGGGCGTTCTCGGCCAGAGAGCCCGAACCGCCTCCTTTCAGGGATCCGCTCCAGTCAGGGTTGGGGTCGGGGTCAGAACGCAGCCACCGACAGCTCCCCTCCCTCGTCTTGGCTCTCCAACTTGGGAAACCCTCCTCCCTGCCCCCTCACCCATCTTCTCGTCAGCCGGCCTCCAGCTTCCCCGTGCCAACCACCTCTCTCATGCTGCCGGACTTTCCTCCTCCTTGGGCTGCCAGGAAGCTCTCCCGCTCCTCCACGTGCTTTGGCTTGGAATCCCTGACAAACACAAGCGGTGCTGGTGGGCGGGGCCGTGGGCGGTGGCAGAAGGACTCCCTTCATCTTATGGGAGCGATTTTTATCTCCATAGAGGTGGCGATTGAGAAAACACATAAAATCACTCAGAAGAATACCCATGTGTAGTATCCCTGACCTAGATCCGTGTCTGTCTGTCTGTCTGTCTGTCTGTCTGTCTGTCTGTCTGTCTGTCTCTCTCTCTCTCTCTCTCTCTCTCTCTCTCTCTCTCTCTCTCTCTCTGCCTCTCTCTCCATTTCGCTATTCTCTGTGTGTGTGTGTGCGCGCGCGCGCATGCGTGTCTGTCTGTCTCCCTTGTCTCTCTTTCCTCTCCTCTCCCCTCCTCTCCTCTTCCCTGTTCTCCCCCCTTCCCCCTCACCCCTCCACTCCTCTCTTCTCCCCTCCACTCCTCTCCTCTCCCTCTTCTCCTCTCCCCTCGCCTCTTCTCATTTCCCCTCCCCTCCCCTCTTTTCCCTCCTCTCCTTTCCTGTCCTCTCCCCTTTTATCCCTCCTCTCCTCTGCTCTTTCTCTCTCTCTCTCTCTCTCTCTCTCTCTCTCTCTCCCCCTCCCTCTCTCCCTCTCCCCCCCCTTCACTTCCCTCCCTCCTCCCTACCCCCCCAACCCCTACCTTCACAGGGCCTCATAGATTGCAATCGGTTTCCATGAAATGTGATGAAGAGGGAATGAATTTTAGAATGATATCCCCATGCCATCGAATCCTTCTTCCCCAGGGATAGCGACTTATTTGTGGTCGTGTTTGTTTTTGTTTTTCTTGTTGTTGTTTTGGGGCACATCGAGGGCGCAGGAGGCGTTGGGAGTGAGGGTGATGTTTCTCTTTCTGTCTGTCTCCTCCTTAGGACGGATTTTAAGAGGAGGGAGGACTCACAGAAATCTACCATCTTGTCTCGTACTGCAGCTGTGTTTGAGCTTCCTATACGATCTGGGCGGAACACTCCCCACCCTCACCTCAAGCCGCCATTGCCGCCCCCTCAGCCCCCTGCACCCCCGTCCAGTCCCACACTTGGGGCGGTGGTTGGGCATGGGGGGATGTTGGCGGGGTGGTGGTTGGTGGGGGGTGGGGGGGTGGAGGAAACCAGAAAACAGACCACTGTGGCACGTGGGTGACTGGGGCTTCAGGGTGAAGGAGGATGAATAAAATGGCCGGAATTAGGCTAACGGATTGCTTCTTCTTTTTTTGGCGGGGGGGGAGGGGAGGATCATTAGGTCATTCATTCATTCATTCATTCACTCATTCATTTGCTGGGGGGGGTGTCATTCGGTTTCTTATGCTCGCCCTGAAAACGGTCAACTGTCCTGACTGACTGGTTGCTGCTCACGGTTCCAGGCCTGTTGTTGAAACTGGAAGCTCTCGATCTTACTGTTTCTACTGTATTTCACTCATTGAAAGTCATCATCATGCTGGGTCTCTGAGTCTTTCTCCGAGGAGAAGGTCGGTCACGGGACTAATGACCTGACAAAATAGCCTGAGTGACCAAGAAGGCCACACCTTGAGTGCTTATGAGATAACGAGATCTAACCACCAGCCTCTATAGAATGGGTCACCTGGAGGCATCGTGACACCATTCTGAGTCTTCTGATGAGAAAACGATTCTGTGGATGGTGATCGATGCCCGATTGTTTGAGCTATGGCTCTAGAACCACCCCACCCACTCCATCCCCAAGGTGGGTACACAGTTTTGAAGACGCTAGCCTGCTGTGAATCCCCTTTGCCCGGCAGAGTGATAAAATGGCCTCTTTGCTTCTAAGCTCCAAGACCTTGTCTCTGGATTCTTGGGCTCGTCGGGGATGGGGGCCGATCTTTTGGCAACAAGCGTGCTTCAGAAACAGCGGATGCCCGAGAAGGACACTCTGCCTCTCCCTCTTCTTCCGGGCCTGAAATGGGGAGGAAAAAAAAAATCGCTTCCCCTGGAAGCTGGAGTCCGGAGCCCGCCATCCGGAGGGACTTCTGGCTTGGCCTTCTCCTGGGGTGGGGGGGGGAGGGCACGACACTGCACGTGTTCTTTGTCAACTCCCTGTTTCTCTCTTCTCGAGTTATCTCTTTGGGACGGCTCCCACACTGGGTGAAAACAGACAGACAGGCTGGTATGTCTCCCTACCCCACCCTTCGCCCCCAAATGACTGATCTCCTGTCCCATCAGAATCACCACTTGTTTTCCAACGTGGCTTTCTTGGATCCTGGAGGACTTGTAAAGGAAAAGCCCAGCTGGGCTAACAAGCTAAAGTCACAAATCTAAGTGTGATAAGTGTCCGTTTACTGATCTAAGTTCTGCTGGGCTAACTCGTAAATCTGAAGTTTAGTGTCAGTTTACTGGGCTAACAAGCTAACTCGTAAATCCAAGCTCAACAAGTGTCAGTAACGTGATCTGTTCCAAATTGATAAGCTCCAGTGTACTGATCCTTTGCTTTTTGTTGTTTGAGTCTTATTGGCGAATAGACCCATATTTGTAATTAACCCTATGAAACCTCATGTGCACGTCTTGGAGGTGCTCAGAGCTTCGGAGCAGAAGCCCCTCTGAGCCCGCCGGCGTAATAAATCTGAGTACTCCAACCCTCAGAGTGGTGCTTGTTTCTTGGCTGGCCTGTCATTTCCGTAACAGACTGATATCAACTTAGAGCCAAGATGGGCGCAGAACTGAAGGAGCTTCTCGGCTGGCCTAAGAAGCCTGTCGTCGTGATGTGGGAGGCATTCTTTACGAGGGACCTATCTGATTAAGTGCTTGACCGCCTTTTGGACTTTGAACCAACTTGGAGATAGGAACTAGGATGAGAGGGCACCCGAAATAGCTCAGCAAACTCTTCTCCATCCTTAGAAGACAGACAGACAGACAGACAGACAGACAGACAGACAGACAGACAGACAGAGTGTGTGTGTGTGTGTGCGCGCGCGCGCGCGCGTGTTTGTGCGCGTGCGGGGGTGTGGGAGAGGGAGGAGATGACGTCAGCGTACTGGACACTGTTTCAGTGACATGGGGAGTGCTGTCAACTAGGAAGGAACGTCATGTATTCTTCAGCCTTGTGTCTGTACAGGTGGGTACACTCAGGGTTCCAGAAAGGATGGGATATTCCTGGCAGTCGTCTACTGCCCTGGCATCGAGGGCTGGCTGGCTGGCTGGCTGGCTGTCATCCAAAGTGGAGGCTCTCGTGAAAGGGACGGAACCGAGTCCCGAGGAGATGCCTCCTTCACTGACTTTCATGCAAACACAGTGGACCACAGCCTCCGGAAAGAGGGTGGGTGGCACACGTGGCCCCAGTCTGTTCTGTCCATTCGGCAAATGGCCTGGGTTAGGGGAAACCCAGCATGGCGACCATCCGACAGGCCGACCCACCGACCCACGGACGTGCTCGGTTTCTCCCAGCTCCCTGGATGACCTCCCCCACCCACCCCCACCCCACCCGCATTCCTTCACCCACCGTGGTGTCTGGTGTCAGGGCACTTGGAAGATGACTCCCATTGTTCAATAGACAGGGGCAGGAAGATTCCTATAGGACCGCAAAAACAGTCAACTGGCCATACATACATACATACATACGTACAAACTTTTTGTCCCCAGAGGCCTCAGACCTCCTCTCTCTGGACCCGCTGAACCCCAGTAACTGGCCCCCATTCAACTGCCACATAGTAGGGGTCATCCAGACGTTCTTGGGATGGTAGGTATGACTTCCAAAGGGGTTGAAGCCTTCCTTCCCCCGCTGCAAGCCTGATGCCCTCAGCATGGCCAGGACACTGCTACAAACAAACAAACAAACAAACAAATAAACAAACAAACAAACACACACACACCACCACCACCACCACCACCACCACCAACAACAACAACGACAACAAAAGACAAACACATGCGTATGTGACTTGGGGACATACTTTCCGCAGCCTCCAGGGACGAAGGCACTCGCTTCACTGGGTAAATCCTACGAGGCTTCACTAAAGCGCTTGCCAACTTACTTCTCAGAAGGATCGATCTCTGCCCCCATCACCCGCCATCATCAGGCAAGGTCGTCAGAATCCATGGGAGGTATAGACTAGAAGAAGAAGTAGAGGAAGGAGGAGGAGGAGGTGGAGGAGGAGAATCAGTGACATGAGGTGTGTACGACTTCTTGTCTCCAAGAGGATTGAGTTTTAAATTTTTTTCTTTTCAGATACAAGGGAAAATAAACTTTTGTTTTTTCCCCTTCCTTTCCTTTTAGAGGCGGACACCCACATGGTAACTATCATACCTCTGTCAGCAGAATGGAACCCTTTCTCTTTTTCTCCCTCCCTGACCCTTCTGGGATTCAGAAATCCTCCGTGAGGATTTTTCTATTCTTGGCAGCAGAGTTATTAGCATCATTGACTTGGAGGCAAAAACTTAGGTTTCCATTAAACTGGGATAGACATGCATGGATAAGAGATACTAGTGCTACTCGTTTTCCTTAGGGTTCCCCTGTGTCTGTGGGGCGTGTGTGTGTGTGTGTGTGTGTGTGTGTGTGTGTGTGTGTGTGTGTGTGTGTGTGTGTGTGTGTGTGTGTGTGTGTCTGTGTCTGTGTCTGTGTCTGTCTGCCTGCCTGCCTGCCTGCCTGCCTGCCTGCCTGCCTGCCTGCCTGTTTATTGTAGGAACTCTCTGTCAATGGAAGTATAGTTGACTTACAATGTTGTGTTCATTTATGACGTACGGCATAGTGATTCACTTATTCACACACACACACACACACACACACACACACACACACGTATACTTTTTCAGGATAGGTTATTACAAGCTATTGAACATAGTTCCCTGTGCTAGACAGTAGGACCTACTTGTGTACCTAGTTTGTATAGGGTGGTTTATATCTGCTAATCCCAAACTCCTGATTTATCCCTCTGCCCTCCCCCGTTCCTCCACCCTACCCTGTCCCCTGTGTTAACCATCGGTTTCTTTTCCATGTCTGCGAGTCCAGTCTGTTTCTGGTTTGTAAATAGGTTCCTTGGAGTCTTTTTAAAATGGAGTTATTTATGTATGGATGGGTGTCTTGACTTACTTTCAGATCCCATCTAGAAGTGATGGCATAGGATATCTGTCTTTCTCTGGGTGACTGACATCACTAAAGCTACGGAACGCTTCACGTATGTGTGTGTGTCGTCCACGTTCAGGGGCCGTGCTGATCTTCTCTGGATGGTTCCCGTGTTAGTCGATGTGCTGTGGCAGCAAGCGCTTGCCTTAGGGTTTTTGTCTCAACCTGAAAGCCGGCCCGGAGACTGAAAGTCTTCTAGTTGCCTCCACTATCTGCCTAGGACCATCTCCACGAACGTTTCCCATTTTCTCTCACCCTTTTGTCTTGGCATCATTGAGTACTAAAATGCTCCGTCTCCTGAAGCCCTGCAGACTGAAGCTGGGCAACGGGAGGTAAACGTCAGAGAAATGGCCACAACAGCTCCTGTGGAAACCATCCTAGGGCCTGTTTTTGGAGGAGCCGCTCAGAGAGTTGAGCCGAACACCCCAGGACATCATCAGAGGCATTTCATACTGCTCGAGCCGTTTCGATGACCCCGATGTGTGGAAATCTCCTACCAGACTGACCCCCTACTCCCGGCCCTGAATCTGGTTTCTCATCTGCTCCAATGATTAACCTTTGTGCTGTACTTTGGTTTTCCACACAAGTGCCTCTTAGGCGATACCTGACTGCTTGCTCCCTAGGCCTAGCTTCAGAAGCCCATCGACACCACCGCCTCCTGAGACGAGATACTACAACTGTTTCCTTGAACAGACCTGTTCTCAGAACTAAGAAACTGGGTCCATGAAACGCAGGCCCTCTAGGAAACTATTCCCTCCCTCCTGCCCCCACACCACACGCACGCATGCACGCTCAGACGCACGCACGCACCCACGCACGCATGGACGCACACGCACAGTCAACAGCCCAGCTTTTAATGTGTAAAACTTCCAGGGAAGTTACAGAATAGGGAAATGTTGGGGTCCAGAGTAGGCTGCCCCAAAATGTGCCCGATGGACTATGCTGAATGAAAGGGACTTCACAACTGGCCAAGGGGGAGGGTATAGGTCAGTGGTAGAGTGTGTGCTTAGCAAGCAAGCACAAGGTCCTGGGTTTAATCCCCAGTACCTCCGGTCAAAAATAAATACATAAAATCGAATTCCTCTCCCCGCCCCCCCCCAAAAGTATACACTGCTGTATGTCAACTCTGTCTCAATAAAACTGGAAGAAAAAAAGGAAAAAAAAAATGATTTAACAAAAGAAAGAAACAAACAAACAAAGAACTGCCCGAGGCAAGAGGAACACTCTGGCCCTCCTTTCTGCCTCCCTGGAAGCAGGGGAAAAAGAATTTTGTTTTTTTAAAGTCTCCCATCCCAGAGGAATCTATCAAGTCAGAGGTCTGCTTCCATGCCCTTCCATGATTCTCAAACGGTGTAGTGGGGTTTACCCAGATTAGGAAAAGGAGGGGACTCCTTTGGCCTGAGACCAGGCGAGATTCTCCCCCTCCCTCCCGCCTCCCTCCGTGCAGTTGGGACGGGGTGGCCTAAGGGTGGGGAAATTGAAACCAAAGAACAAAAGCCGTTCAACAGAGAGGAGCCGGAGGCCAAGTCAAAGGCTCTGACCTGAGCACAGAGCTTTCTGCATTTGAATGAAGCGATTGAACGAGGCCCTGCCGAATGGATCCTCCTGACGTCCCCGCCCCCGCTTCCAGGAGACAGTCAGTCGATTTGGGACCGATCGGTGGAGAAGGCCTGGGAGGCGGCGGCGGCGGCGGCGGCGGCGGCGGCGGCGGCGGCGGCGGCAGAAGCGGCGGCGGGGGCGGCGGCGGAAGCAGCGGCGGGGGCGGGGGGTGGTGGTGCGCGGGCGGGGGCGGGACCAACGGTCGCTCCAACTCTGCCTGCCTGCCTGCCTGCGGGGCTGAGGCCTGAGGGCCACGCTGGTTCCTGCCACTCAGGGAAACTTCTGCGGGTGTTGCCGAAAGATCGCCCTCCCCCACCCCGTCCCTGACGAGCCAAATAACCCAGAGACAGGGTCTTAGAGTTTAGAAGAAAAGAGGCAGCTTGATTGCTTTGCTGGGCAAAGGGGACTCACAGCAGGCTAGTGCCCTCCAAACTGTGAACCCGTCTTGGGGTTGGGGTTTCATGCTTCTGTGGACGAACAGGTTGGAGCATGAAAGGGAATCACAACAGGCGGGAGCACAAAAGGTGCTCATGATCAACAAGGGTCTCTGATGAAACTTCCTCCTAAATCTGGATGAGTGTCTGGTAACATGGGACCTCCTGGTGGTCTAGTAGGTCATCAGCCCGTGACCTTCTTTATCTGGTCAGACTCACCTGGTGGCACCAGCGCCACGGAGGAACTCGGGGTGGGGGGTGGGGGGTGGGAGGGGGCTGGTCGTTCTCCTGAGCTTATCCTCCCGTGACTCCCTTCCTGGGGAAAGACTCAGACGCCAAACATGATTGTCAAGTTGAACGATCAGAGGAAGGTCAAATCAAACAGTTAGAATCGACAACTTTAGCTGTTTTTAACAGTGGGCCTGGAGCTGGGAGCGGTGTCTGGTCAGTCGAGTTTGCTGATCGTTCTAAAAGCAAGCAGTAAGCATAAAGCCAAAAATTGGCTTAGCCTAAGTGCGGCCACTTCATGATTCCTCCTTCACTGGGGGCTGAGGCGTGGGGGAGGGCGGGGGTGGGGGACAGGACTGAGGTGGCGGCGAACTTCTCCGTGAATGCTCGGAGCCGAACTGCTCTCTGGGCCGAGGTCTGAAAAAGGCCTGAGTCTCAGCTATGACAGATTCTCTCTCTTTCTGGGCACATGGACTGACTCGCCCCGCATCCTCCCATCCTGTCAGACCCTTTGGACACACACCTCCACCTGAAGAGTTCTTTGGCCTCGTCCAGAAAAAACAAACACACGCACGAACAAAACCAAACGAGCACACAGAAACCCTGCTGATCTCCTTGGACCCCATTCACTTCGGAGAGTCCCTCTCGTAGAAATCCCCTCTGCTCGATGATTTCACCACAGCCGCCTCCCTTTCTCCGGCACAGTGACCCCCCCACCCCCACCCCTGCGTGGGCCCTGTCCCTCTACCTATCAAAAACCAAACCCCAGGAGAAAAGAAAATCAGAATGCTGTTTTGAGCCACTGGATCTGTGAAAGGAACCAAACAGAAAGCTGAAATAACCAAACCAGCAGAACACCAAAAGCGAACAGACAGATACCCCAGAAAGAAGGGCACGCCGACTCTTGCCCCTTTCCTTCCTGGAATCAGGACATAACATAGATCTACACCCCACCCCCCCACCCCACCCTCCCCAGATGTCTTCTTTATGCCGGAACGAGAGTGACGTTCTTATTGTCAACGGTGCTGTTATGGAAATGACAGGCCAGCCAAGAAACAAGCACCACTCGGAGGGTTGGAGTACTCAGATTTATTACGCCGGCGGGCTCAGAGGGGCTTCTGCTCCTAAGCCTTGAGCACCTCCAAGACGTGCACATGAGGTTTTATAGGGTTAAGTACCAGCTTGGGGTATTCGGCCAATAGGCACGCAATAGCTTTAGCAACATCATTATCACGAAAGTAGAGGCAGTGAGGCAGCAAACCAACATTTCAAGGCCAGATATGTCTCTTTGAAAATCCAGCTGGCTAGCAAAATATGAACAGGGAATCAGCAAACCGGCACTTATTAATTTAGATTTACGAGTTAGCCCAGCAGAACTCAGATCAGTAATCCGACACTTGTTACACTTAGATTTGCGACTTAGCTTGTTAGCCCAGCTGGGCTTTTCCTTCACAGTGTAAAGCGGAGAAGGAGAGAATTCTGTACAAACAGACCTCGATGAAAAGAATCCTCACCCTCTTTTAGGCCCCCACCTCAACACACGTGCGCGCACACGCGCGCACACACACACACACACACACACACACATACACACATGCATGCACGCACGCGCGCGCGCGTATAGTTACTCCTGTTCTCTCTCTTTCTCTCTCCCTCTTCCTTTCTTACTGATTTTTTAAAAATGTTTACTGATAACACAGAAAAAAATTGCTTAAATCTTGTCCAGGAATGATATTCATTTTTGAAAACATGATATATATTGTAAAGGATTTGGGCTCCCTTAGAAAAATCCCAGTCCAGGCACGATTGTATAGCACCTCCTTTCACTTTCAAGTGTCTCATTTCAGACAATAAAGTAGCCAGTCATCTTCCTTATGCATGACCTTTGTAACTGGCACAAGTCAAACGGCACAAAATTCAGACCCAATCTCCTGATCCATATGATTCTCATATTCTTTTTTTTTTTTTTTTTTTTAGCGAGTCCAGAAGCTATGGGTCTGTGCCAACCACCCGTGGCTGTTCACTATCCAGCATTTCTTCCATTATCTTTATGTTGTCCTGTTTCTTGGAAGTATTAGTGCAGCTACTTTTCCCGATGGTCTGTCTCTGTCTCTGTCTCTCACTCTTTTCTCCTTCTTTTTTTTGGGGGGGGGGAGGAGGGGGATGGGTTTGATTAGGTTATTTATTTATTTTAATGGTGGTTCTGGGGATTGAACCCAGGGCATCATGCATGCTAAGCAGGCACTCTAACAATGATCTATATCCTTCTCTACACCGCCCCCCCGACCCTCCAGCACCCCCCCCCCGTCCCCGGCCAGGGCCTGTCTTTGCTCAACCCAATAGAAAAGCATTTATGTTTTGCCAGTTTCCTGGGTCCTTCTTTGTTTCATAAAACTGAGAAGAAATACACGTGGAAGTTCTCTCCTATGAATTGAACAGACTGAAGATCCTTTAAATAACCAAATGAGGTGGAAGTGCAGAGAGTACCATACGGGAACACACCGAGGCACATCGTCATCAAATTGACCAAAATTAAGGATAAGGAGAAAATATTAAAATGAACGAGAGAAAAGCAACAAATAACATACAAGGGAACTCCCGTAAGGTTATCAGCTGATTTTTCAGCAGAAACTCTACAGGCCAGAAGTGGGTGGCACAACATACTTAAAGTGATGAAAGGGGAAAACTGACAGGTAAGAATACTCTATTCAGCAAGGCTCTCGTTCAGATTTGAGGGAGAAATCAAAAGCTTCACAGATAAACAAAAGCTACAAGATTTCAGCACCATCAAGCCGGCTTTACAAGGAATGATAAAGGATGGTCTCAAGTCATCAAATCCTAAGGAAAGAGACCAAAAAGATGACAGAGAAAGGGAGGGGGGGAGAGAGGGAGAGAGAGAGAGGGGGAGAGAGGGGGGGGGGAGAGAGAGAGAGAGAGAGAGAGAGAGAGAGAGAGAGAGAGAGAGAGAAAGAGAGAGAGAGAGAGAGGGAGGGAGGGAGGGAGAGGAGACCTTCGAAAGATTGCTTTGCCTGTTTAGGGTCTTCCGTTGTTCCTTAAAAATTTTGAAATTGTTTGTTCTAGTTCTGTGAGGAATGTCGTGAGT
Source organism: Camelus bactrianus (assembly GCF_048773025.1). Taxonomy (NCBI): domain Eukaryota; kingdom Metazoa; phylum Chordata; class Mammalia; order Artiodactyla; family Camelidae; genus Camelus; species Camelus bactrianus. The sequence goes on along the minus strand of NW_027413957.1, from coordinate 7,920,747 downwards.
ATTTTGACAGGGGTTGCATGGAACCTGCGGATTGCTTTGGATAGTGTGGCCATGTTGATAGTATTGATTCTTCCAATGCAAGAGCACAAGGCATCTTTCCATTTCTTTGTGTCATTTCAGATTCTGGAGTATAGATAACCTCCTCGATTAAGTTTATTTTTTGGCATTTTACTGTTTTTGACTCAATGGAAGTGTTTATCCCAGTTATAAAATTCTGGTTTTTAAAGTGGAGGGGGAAAAAAAAAAAGGAAAGGAAGGGCCACAAATGGCAAAATATCCTTCTTTCTCATGGGTGAATTGTATTCCATTACGTGTGTGTATGTGTGTGTGTGTGTGTGTGTGTGTGTGTGTGTGTGTGTGTGTGTCCCCTCTTCTTTATCTATTCAAATATTGATGTGCACTTAGGATGCTTCCGTATCTTGGCAATCATAAATGATGTTGCTGTTAATAGCAGGGTGTGTGTATCTTTTTGAATTCATTCTTCTTTTGTGGTTGGCTTTATTCCTTTGATAAGTATGTAAGTTTAAAAAGCTAAAGCTCTAAACCTTCCTGGAAACAATGAACAGTACATATATGTAAATTAAAAATATATGTGCAGTAAAAACATTTTAAAAAAATAAATAAATAAAAAAGAACGAAAGACAAGGAAATTAGCTATCAAGCCGTGAAAGACATGGAAGAAACTTAAAAGACATCTTACTAAATCAAAGAAACCGGTCTGAAAATTGTTACCAACTGTACAATTCCAACCAAATGACATCCTGGAAAAGGCAAAGCTCTAGAAACAATCAAAAGATCATGGTATCCAGGGGTTTGGGGAGAGGGAGGGAAGGAGGACAGATGCAGCGTGAGGGATTTTTAAGGCGATGAAATTATTCTGTAGGATACCATAGTGGTGGCTACATGTCATTGTACATTTGTCAAAACCCATAGAACGTACAACCTCAAGAGTGAACCGTCCTGTAAACTATGGACTTTGATGGATAATAACGTGTCCATGTCGGATCATCAGTTTTACCAAATAGGCCACACCGATGAGAGATGTTGAGGGGAGTGGAGGATATATGTGTGGGTGGGGAGGGCTATGTGAGAACTCTCTGTATTTTCTGCTCAATTCTGCTGTGAGCCTGAAACTGCTCTAGGAAATAAAGTCTATTAATCAAAAACAAAAACAGAAACAAAAACAAAACACCCAAATGAGGTGAACCAGGATTCAGTCATCCAAAATGGAGCTGGACGGCCAGTGGGAGGAACTTTGTTGCAGACATAGTCCTGTTTCAGGGAGGGGGACGTTGTCCCCTCCCTCTACACATCTTGAGTTCTCTGGGCTTGACTGATCCAAAAATGGACCCCAGACGGATCGTTGAGCAGGAGCGACAGGGAACCTACTGTCTTTCATTCAAGCACTCATGTGTCCCCGAAGCAGGCAGCTTTTCTCCGTTTTAGGACAAGAAATCAGCCCTTTGTGCGAAATGGGCCGGGCTGAGAGCCTTTGGTTTTGGGTGACCCGTCCGTGAAGAATCGAGACGGAGTTTGGGTTTTGGGGAGGGGGGGAAGCCCCTGAAAGAAGTCACGAGGTTGGTTGGTTTCTCTAGGCTTCCGGGGCCTGAAGGCTCTCAGTGGGTGATCAGGGTGTTTTCCTAAGTCCAGATGCAGGGAGGGCACCCTCCACGGAAGTGATCGATTTCCCGCTTTCAGGGAGACAGAAAGAAGAGTCTGAGGGTCCCTCTTGCGTCTGCTGGCCCCTCGGCTTCTTCGGTCACTCTCATTTCTAACCCATCCGTGTGCCACGGAGGCACATACATGTTTGGGGTGGCCTCCCCTGGGTCCCGACACCGGCATCAATGGGGGGAGGGGGGGCATGAGTGGTCAGAACTGTATCAAGCTCAAGGGCACCACCAACCGGTTTCAAAAACAAATCTGCCAGCAGCTGCTAGCCGCAGCCTGGTCGTTTCAAAGTTCCCGCCTTGCTCTTGTGGTGTGTTTTCTTTCGTTTCCCCTTCTCCACTTGCCCCGTGGGGTAGTCTGATGACACACACTTCCAGTGCTTCTTTCTTGCATCTGTGTCTCCTGGGCTGCAGTCCTAAGAGCCCCCCCCCCCCATCGCCCCCGCCCCCCCCCCAATCAACTCGTTTCTTTACCCTCCACCAGGTCTCCTGGCTTGGAAATCTCGGCTCACAGCATGTGTCTCGTGTCCTCTCTGAATTCACGGGCCCAGCCATCCACCCTAAGGAGACGGAGGGAGGGAAGGAAGGTTTTGACCTGGCGACCTTCCTTGCCGGCATCCTCCGGATTTGGGACCCTTCAGTGCGCCACCTGCCACCCGCCATACCACTCTCACCCTGAGGCCTAGCCCTCGGGGCTCCGTCCACGCGGAAACCTGAACGCGGACGGACCTGGACGGTGGGCGGGGTGGGGGTGGGGGTGTGGAGGGGCTTGCTTCATCACTGCCGGAACCGTGGAGGCGACCGGGACAGACGCGTCCTTCAAGAGGTGAAGGGACACGTAGCCCGGGCTAGGTCCGTGCCACAGCATGTGATTTGGCTCTAAAAAGGAAACCAGGGACCCGTGGAGCCGAGAGACCTGTGGGAGACAGGCGGGGCCGTTTCTGCGTGCCCCTGACTCCCTGAAAGAAGCCAATCTGAAAAGGTGGCATCCTGTAGGGTACCGGCTCTGGATGACATTCATTCTCAAAAGGGCAAAAGCCCCAGAGAGGGTGAAAAGATGAGTGGGGTCGGGGGTGGTGGTGGTGAAGGTTGTCTGTGTGGGTGTGTGTGTGTGCGGGTGTGTGTGTGTTGTGGCGGGGGGTTGTTGATGAATAGGTGGAGCACAGGGGACTTTTAAGCAGCGAAACTCTCCGGTAGGTAGGTCCACGATGGGATGAAAACCAACGTGTTGGATATGGCAATACCTAAGATGGGGTGAACTGAAAGAACCCTTCTGGGTGTCCCGCCCCTCAGCCGAAGTTTAAAGTCCTTCCTAAAGCCAGAAGGTAAAGACACACGAGAGCAATCTGAGGGGCCATCGCTGAGGAGTAACAGCGAGGCCAGTGAATCCAGTGAAAGACTGACTGACGTGGGGGCCTGGGTCCCTCGGCTCGACCCCCTTCCCCGGGAAACCGAAGCCTTCGACGCAGGGATGCGCTTTGACACGCTTCTGTCTCATCGGAGAAGGCTTCTTCTGCCTGGCATTGCGTGACGGGGCCGAGAAACCCGTCCTCTCCTCCTCTGCGTGAGGTAGCGGTCGCTCCCGCCTTTGCGCAGCGTTGAAGAAAGCTACCAGAAACACGGTTCTGCGTTTCTCTCGATACCGTGGGCGAGCGTCACGGCTTTTCCTTGCGTTCCACCATGCAGTCAGATAGCATTCTCAAAACTAAGCGTGCCATGCAAATTTTCCTTTTCCTTTTTTAAAGTGACTGTCAAGAACTTAGGCAGCATCGAGTGAAAACGTTGGGCACCTTCATCTCTTGGTTTGTATGGAGCCAGCTAGGTCATCAGACCCACGTCACCATGATTTCTGAATTCTAAGATCCTTTCCAATCCATGATATTGTACATTCCTGGGTCATGGGATGTCACTATGGCTGATCAGGTCAAAGGGAATGTGTCCCTCCAGAGCGCTTATTAACACGTCAGTTTATTTAAACGACAACAAAGGAAATTCCCTTCGGGCGATATTCATTCCACACGCTAAAGGAAAGCGATAGGTTGTGTGCCTGAGCCCACACAGTGTGACGCAGGAACGGGGTGGGGGTTGAGGGAGGAGGAACTCTGGCTAGTGTCCGGGACCTAACGGGAGATAGAGTGGAGGATTTTTGCCCTTCTTCAGGGACAGGGTGAATCGGCCCGAGGTTGACTTGTGCGCTCAGAAAGAGGGCCTTTACCGGATGCCCCGAGCAAGCAGACTTTTCTTTTCTTCTTCTTCTTTTCTTTTTTCAGTTTTATTGACATAGGTTTGACATACAGCCCTCTATCAGTTTCGGGTGTACAGCACAATGATTTGACTTCCATAGACTGTGAAGTGATTATTAGGTAACTTTAGTGACCAGGAAACAACGATATGTTAAAAGGGGGTTTAATCAACAGAACTGCTATTTCTGATGATCATCTATTCCTAAGAGAAAGGACAGATGAACACTCCAAAATGCAGGAAGTGCATAGTCACAGAATGATGAACAATCTTTACCCGTGCCGACGTTTTGACGCCAGGATACGTGGAAAGCTGAAGTTTTAGAACATAGAAATATTTGGCTCTCCATTTGACCTGGAAATCTCCTTGTTGGAAAGAAGCTAATTTCTCCTCCTCATCCTCGTCCTCCTCGTCCTCGTCCTCGTCCTCGTCCTCCTCCTGCCTTTTTAACTAAAAAAATAAAAAAATAAAATAAAATAAAAATTTTTTAACAAGAAGTTTTTATCTTTTTGGAGGGGGGACGGGTCATTAGGTGTCTTTATCTACGTTTCAATTAATTATTTAGATTTATTATACGTTTTCAGTGGTGGTACTGGGGACTGAGCCCAAGGCCTTGTGCATGCTGAGCACGCACTCTACCGCAGAGCTCTACGCTTTCCCAGAAAGGAGCAAATTTCTAAACATAGAACTGGATGAGTAGGTCAGCTTTTTGATCTCATAGAAGCAGCGGCCCAGTTCTCTGGGGGGAACCCTCCTTATCTTGTCCATCTCGACAACGTCAGAAACGTCTGTCTGCATAGCCCACAGTGGCCAGAGACTGAGGCCAGGGGGCTGAATCAGGTAGAACCTGAAACCGAATGGAAGAAACAAACAAACAAAAAAGGGTGGGGAGGGGCACGCGGAGGCCTTTTTAAACGTACACACTGCTGCGTGGTCTCCCTCGTCGAAACTCTAATTCGCAGCCTTCTTAAGGAGAAATATACACCTGAAACGTCTTTTTTCCACACAGAGTTTAAAAGCTTTCACCCTCTGAGCCGAAAAACCTTACCCGTCCCATCGGTTCTTTCTGAGTGAGTGGGTTCTCTAGTGTCCTACGCGTCTGCTGGGAAACAAGCTGCTGGAGAACCAGCAACTAGAAACCAAGCTGCACCAGCATTTCCATGAGCGTAAAATCTTACATTCACACTTACTTGCTTAAAAATGCACACGCCTGCTTTGTTTTCATGTTTTACACAGTCGATGACCTATAACATGTATGATGCTCAAGAAATTGTGTGAGGGGCAATCCTGAGATTGACCGTGAGGGCGCAACAGATGGCAGATATTTCCTTAGGGTAAAACAATGGACGGTCATGGGAAGCCAGATCATCCATTAACAGAACTTGGTTCTGGCAGGAAAGCATGTGGTTTAACCCCGGGGAAATATTTGCTATCTCGAGATGTCCCAGAGGCAATCACAGGATACACTTAGAAATTTTGCATCCCCCGAGGAGGGTGATTGTTCCTGGAAGGGATAGGCCTGAAATGAATCAGTTAGCCAGCAAGCAGAACTTCGTGCTTCTGGCATGAAATATCTAAAGCCCCACCTCTTTGATCGCATTTCTTTTTTTTTTCCCTGAGCCGTATACTCCCAATAAACAGGATGTCGACCAGGCTTTTGGCACTCTAGATCCACGAGACCTTGAGTCCCCTGGTCCCATTTTCGCTCTTTACTTGGTCTCTTTGTTTCTTAATTCTTGCGTCGCCCGTCCTCAGACACGGTCCCGAGCTGCGCTGGACGCAGCACCCGTCCTACCCGACTCGTGAGTGACCTATAGTTTTTAAATGAAAGCTACAAAATCTCTGGTCATGTCGATCTGCTGGTCTCGTCTGTATGAGACAGGGCAGTACCTGAGTTTCAGAGACACACACAGACACACACACAGACACACACACACACAGACACAGACACAGACACACACACACACACACACACACACACACACACACACACACACACACACACACACACTCTAAAGGGAACAAAGAACAAAGAAAGATAGAGAAAGAAAAAGAAAAAGGCTCAGGGGAATAAAGGATTCGCTTGCTCTCTGTGACATGACCCAGTAGACCTAGTTGTCACGAGACAGGAAGCTCAACCCTCCGTGTTTACATTATCTGTTCCTGAGCTTTCTTGCAGAAAATTCTCATGCGTTTCTTTCCCCTCACGGAAGTCTTCTCTATTCCCCACAGAGCCTGGGGCGATGGCTCTTCACCCTGGAGCCGCCTGCGGCCGATCCAAGATATCGGATGATTTGTGGAAGTGATCAGTGATCCTGAGACAAAGCCCTTCCTTTAGGTAGAAAAGCATGGCCCCTGCTGCTCAGGGAGCTGGCACTCCCCCTCCCTCTCCCCTCATGCCACCTTCTCCTTTGTGCACAAGCTATCGCTTTCGCAAAAGAGCTTGGCTTGCCTGAGAGTCTTGTGGAAGCCATCCTCATTTCTATGGTACTGCCGTCCAAGGATCTGGAAAGGGCTCGGTCCCATGTATGCATGTATGCATGTAGGCACTTGTGTATGTCCCCGGCTTGTAGGCCTGGCATGTTTCTTCCTCCACATACACTTGCCAGAGTTCATTCATGAAAGAGCTCTATGGAACTGGTTTTCAAGGGAACATGCAGGCAGGGAATGCGAACAGGAAGGAACCCAAATGTTTTCCTTCAGGTTGACATGATCTAGGACAGATCCTTTCATCCAGAAAAGCAAATGTCAAGGGATCGGTCTCGTGAAAAGAGCCATGTCTTGATTGTGACGAGCAGCATTCGAGGTGAAACTTTTCGCCTCCCTAGGTTTACCCCGAATCCATTAAGTTCCTGTGGGTTATCTCTGTCATGAAACGTGTCAGCCAGGAAAAAAAAAAAAAAAAAAAAAAAGAGTCTGGGAGCGATGGTTGGCTCGGTCTCAAGTCTCAGGAAGTGTTCACACCCCAAGCAGTCCGAGGGGGTAGTGTGTGTGTGTGTGTGTGGGAGGCGGTCCATCTCTGAAAAATTGGTGCCTCCTCCACGTAGTTTTTGGTCCCTTGCAACTGAAGCATCTGGCGACGTCCCTGGAATGTTTAGATCGTTTCCAAAGAAGATGAGATACGGAAGCGTTCGTTCCTGGCTCCATGAGTCGAAGGGGACGTGCTTTAATATCTTTCTGACAGAAAAGACTCGAGATCTGTCAGTGTGTTGGCCGACATGACTGGTATACCTTCGGAGGATGGATGGACCTACAGACAGACAGACAGACCGGAATACATACATACTTACTTACATACGTACATATGTAAACATACAATACAATACAATACAATACAATACAATAAAACAAAACAAAATGAAACAGAATAAAATAAAATAAAATAAAATAAAATAAAATAAAATAAAATAAAATAAAATAAAATAAATTAAATTAAATTATATTAAAATAAAAGGATGCTGTGAGGAGAAAGTGTCTGTTTCTGGCTAGGACCAAATCGTGTCCCTACGTGGACCGGTTGGGAAAGACTGGTGTCCCAGATGGTTCACCGTGACTTCCTCGTGAACATTTGCTGTGACCGATTCGGGCTTCGGAACAGTCACGGTCTCGTTCTGAGGAACGTCTCCTGGAAAGCATGTGGAGACCGTCTTCGTCTGCCGTCCTTAGGAAACGTTCCAGCAGAGCGGGTGTCCGAGAGCCTCTAGGGGCGATGGCTATGCTTCGTGGACGTCTGTCCCTCTTCAGGCCGAATTTCGTGGAAGTATGCTGATCTGGCCAGCCGACAAGTCTGAATGGGGGTGATTTTTTGGTAGAAATGCGCGTCCTTGGAGAGACCAGGGGAAGGGGAGCATGTCTCAGTGGAAACTCTCGTACAGCGTGATAGAGATGAGAATGCGGTTCTGTGTCATCATCTTTGCGTGCTTCCCGCCACCCTCCCCCTCCCCGCCCCGCCCCGCCTTCCACTGATACGCTGGGCCACGTCACGCGTGCTTCGAGTTTTCTCCGATGGTTGGCCAACGCTCTTCCGACTCCCGTTGCCCATGGTTCTCCCGCTTTGGACTTGGCATCCTCGAGAACCAAAGCCGCCCTTTCCCTGAAGCCCCGCCGAGCCGGGCTGAGCAGCTGGACATCTGCTGGAGAGAGGTCACTGCCGTGTCCCCTCTCGAGACCCTCCTCCTGCCCGTTGCTGTGGAGGCCACTCAGAAAGTGGACCTGAACCCGCATGCGTTTTTCAGGCCACCCGAGCCTCTTCGAGCCCGATGCCTAGACATCTTCCTGACTGGTGGCGCTCCGGACTCACACCCTGGGTTTCTCGTTGGCTTCAGCCACGGACCTTTGTCTTCCTGGAACGAAAGACCAGACCGGTTTCATCAGGTGGAACCACCTGCCTGGTGGCGGGACTGTCGTGGAACCCTATGGACCACCCCGAAGTGTATATGCAGCCCAAGGGCGATCTCTCCAGTTGAACAACCATCGAGGCCCAAAAGGACCCCTGCCCCGGGAAGAAAGAAACTTTGACCTTGACCCTTAGCTGCCCGAACGAGAATTTGGATCAGGGTTGGGTAGGGTGATGGAGATCTCCCTTGGCACAGTTCCCGTGTGCGGGACTTTCAATGACTCTGTCTTCCTGAAAGGACACCCGCCCCCTGAACACGCTGTCTCGTCATCAGTTTGTTTCCACGAGGGACGAACCGTCATTGTGTGCACGACAAAGTTGGCCGCTGCCTGTTTGGTCCGCCATCGCCCCGTAAGGGACCGACGAAGTGTGCGTCGTGACCAGTGACCGATTTCGGAGCCCGTGGGTGGTGGGCGGGTGTGTATCTGTTTTCCAGGTCACGCGCGACGCGGTGTGTCGTGGTGTGGCCCGCCCGGCCACCCCACCTCCCTTCCCCCATGGAAAATCAAGGGAGAGTATTGCCCGAGACAGACGAAAGTGCAGCCACGAAACCTAAAAGGATGACCCTGGATGTCAACTTGGAGGTGGCTAGGAGACAGCTGAGCATGCATAGGATCACACTGCACTGCCACCGTGTGGGATGCCGCACATGTGTCGCCGTCGTGGTTTTCATCTCCTCCACCTATTGCCCTCACCTACATCCACTCTTTATCTCACTGAACTCTTTTTTTTTTTTTTTTCCGGTAAGACAGTGAGAATTTTCTCTCTCTCTCTCTCTCTCTCTCTGTCTCTCTCTCTCCTACTCTCTCTCATAATTGACCTGACAATGGGATGTCCGTTTTCACGTGTCCAACATAGCGATTCGGGATTCTTCCATGTTCCACGATGATCACCGTGGTGAGTCTGGTTACGGATCCGTCACCGGACAGCATCATGACAATAGTATGGATTGACTCTACTCGCCCTGCTGTCCATGACCCTCCCGTAATTTGTGTATTTATTAATTGGAGTTAACTGGAAGCTTGTACTTTTTCCTCTCCCTCACCCATTGCACTCATTGTTCCTTCTTGGTATCCATGAGCCTGTTTCAGCTTCCTTGCATGTGTTCCTGCGTATTGTCTTGGGGATTCTGCCTCGAAGTGACAACATCCCTCTCGGACTTAAGTCACTTAGTTAACATCATCCCCTCTAGGTGTAGGTCTCTCCAGACCACGTGGCACTGTCCATTCGTCCATCCGCGGGCCCGTAGTGGAACTGCCGGGTCTTCCAGGAGTTTTCTGTGGAATGTTTTGAGGGACTTCTGTCCTGTTTTCCCTAATGGCTTTCCTCCACCTCCGTTTCGCCCTCTCCCCCTCGCCCCCACCACCAACCCCTGTTCCGTGTTGCCTTCTGTCTTCTGTCGGAGAGCGGATTCTGTCAGGTATGAGTCGAGAGCTCTGTGTCCGCCCGCCAGCCCGCCCACCCGGCCCCATCTCGAACGGTGGTCTCTATCACGTGTTCCGTCAGGAGCAGGCACTTTCTGCTTGTTTTTGGAACTTGCTGTCGAGATTCCAGGTTCTGGGCCTGTCCGGATACCTCTTAGAAACGGAAATGCGTGCGTTTTCCCCTTTTTAAAATTGTGTTCGTTTGTTTACTTATTTATTTATTTATTTACTTACTTACATTTATTTATTTATTTAGGCCTTTTTTTTTTTTTTTTTTTTTTTTTTTTTTTTTTTTTTTTTTGGTTCTTGCTGCTGTTGTTGCTTTCGGTGGTTGTTTGTTTATTCGGGGAGGGGAGGTAATTCGTTTCTTTTGCTGGTTTGTTGCCTGACTTAGTGATTGCCTGACTTACCGACTTCCTTATTTACTTGAACGGAAGTCCTGAAGATCGAACCCTGCACCTTGCGCGTGCTGGGCAGGCACTCTGCCCCTGAGTTCTACGCTCCATCCTCCCCCCTCGCCCCCTCCCCCATTTGGGGGAGGAAAAAAATAATTTTTTTTTTCTTTTAAACTGAAAACGTCCTTTTGGGTCTCCCGCGCGTGTTTCATCCCTGGTTTTCTGGCTTCTAGGAGGTGGAGTTGACCGAGTTCTTGGGCTGTTGAGGAGAGGAACCCCTGATGGGCTGCGGTTGTGCTTTTTCTACGGTGTTTTTGTTTTTGTTTTTAAACCCCAGAGTAGTTCTACAACTTGATTTCCCTTTGGTGGTGGGTTTTGTCGTTTGTTTTCATGTTTCCTTCCTTTCTTCCTTTCTTTCTTTCTTTCTTTCTTTCTTTCTTTCTTTCTTTCTTTCTTTCTTTTTCTTTCTTTCTTTCTTTCTTTCTTTCTTTCTTTCTTTCTTTCTTTCTTTCTTTCTTTCTTTTTCTTTTCTTTTCTTTTCTTTTCTTTTCTTTTCTTTTCTTTCCTTCCTTCCTTCCTTCCTTCCTTCCTTCCTTCCTTCCTTCCTTTCTTTCTTTTCTTTCTTTTTTTTTTTTTCGGATGGGGCTACAGTTTCCTTGTCCACGTTGACTGTGTCAAACACACGCACCGACACACACACGCACACCCAGACACGCGGATGCGCATGCACAGTGTTGCTCTGTGTAGATGCACTGAACCTCGATTTACCGAGCGGGTGGCTATCGACTCGCCCCCCCGAACCCCCGCCCGCATTTTTTTGTTTTCCCTCCTCCTTCCTGCGGTTGTGGTCAGCCGTGCTGACGTCCGTGTTCTCACGACCGACCGCGAGTGCGTTTTCCCCAGGCGCCCGTTTGTTGTCTTTGGGCTTTGTCGCGATCTGTGCCGAGATCGATTTCTCTTTCCGCTTCGATGGGGTTCGCGGTCTTCATCCTTTCTTTTCTAGCTTCTGGGCTTTGCCTGTCTGCTTTCGAAAGACCTCCCGCATTCGAGAGGACGGACTCCAAAGCCGATTCCTGCGTTGTTCTCTGAGCGCTCGCCTGGTTTCGGTTTGCCAGCCCCCGCCTTCCCTCCCTCTTCCCCTCCTCCCCTTCCCAACCTCCCACCCGGGAACCCGGGATCTCGTCCTGGTCGCTCTGGGCCACCCGCGGCGTCGGCCCCGGCCCCGCCGGCGTGTCCGTGTGATCTCCCCCGCCCGGGGAATCGCGTGGGGAGCGCGTCCCCTTCGCGGCAGCCGCCCGGCCGGCCGTGTCTTGCCAAACCCCGGCTCCCTCCGTCCTCCCCGCCCTGATCTGTTGCCGGGGTCGCGTCGCGCCGCGTCGCGTCGTGTCGCCTCGTGTCGTGCCGTGCCGTGCCGTGCCGTGCCGTGACGAGGGTGAGCGGGCTCCGAGGCGGACGCCACGGGGCCGCCCGGCGCCTCAGTCCGGGACGAGCTCGGGCGTTTGGGCGGCCGGCGGCGGTCGGGATCGGTTCCGGGGACGTTGGCGACGGTTGTCGGGCGCCATCTGGCTGCCGCTCTGAGATCGTCCCTCTTCTCCCGAGCGTCGGCGACCTCGGCAAGGGATGGGGCTCGGCGGCGGGGCCCGAGGCAGACTTCGGGGAGGCTGGCGACACCGGCGGTGACAGTCCCCGTGGCGCTGAGCCGCGGGCGCGTCCTGCTCTCGGCGCAGATTGGACTCGCAGGATGATGAGGGGGTGACTGTCGCCGCGCTCCCGGGATCTCGTGTGCCGGGGGAAGCCGTGTGGCCTGGCCTGGTCGACCAGCATCCGCCTGTGCCCCTCCAGCCGCGGAGACCGACCCGAGCCGATCGGACACGGCCTGCGCCTTGCCGCCGCGGGGGAAAGGGAGAGAGTGTCCCGCGCCCGGGCCGCCGGCGGCTAGGTGGTCAGGCCCTCGTCTGCGTCCCTTGGACGACTGCTCGTGAGGCGAGGAGCGGCCCGGGCCCAGTGCGGTGAGGCCGGGGACGGGCGCGCTGGGGTTCCCGGTCGTCGGAGGCGCCTCCTTGGATGAAATGTTTTCTGAGTCCCGATGGATCCGGAGACGTGGCTGGGCCGGCCCCTGTTGGCGCGGGAGGCCTGGGAGGGGGTGCCCCCCGGCCCGTAAGCCTGCCCGCGTGGGTTCCGGTGGCGTTGGAGGGACCGAGACTTCATCCGGACTCGGGGACCGGCACGGGGGCGTCCTGCGAGGGATGTGGGGGAGGCAGGCTTTCCCCGGCCCGGGGCCCGGTGCTCGGGAGCGGTCCCTCGTGGGGGGCCCTCTCGTCGGAGGCGCCTCTGTGGCATCTCCCCGAGTCCCCGGCCACGCGGGCGAGAAAAGGGCAGGGCGTCCCCGGCCTGATCCCGTCTCCCTCTCGTCCCTTCCCATTCCCATTCCCATTCCCATTCCCACTTCTCCTCCTAAGCCTCCTCCTAATCCCCCTCCCCTCTCCCCTCTCCCCTCTCCCCTCCCCCTACCAACCCCCCCACCCCGGTCGATCAGATGGCCCCCGAGAGCTTCGGGGCTGCCATTTATGGGGGTAGGGCTGGGGGCAGGTGGCCGGACCGAGGTCCCGGGGTCCCCCCTTGCAAATCGTGGACCCGCCCCGTTTCTGGGCGCTGTCATTTTTCCTGTCGTGTTGGGCATTTTCTGCCAGCAGATAGGTGCTGACACGGTCTTCCTCGGTGTCTGTCACCGAGTGTTGGGTCTCCGGACGCGTGCGGGGCTCTGGGCTTCTCTCTGCGTGAGCCCTGGCCTGGTAGCCGACTCCGCTTCTGACACTTGAGCCGCCCGCCCGGGCCTGCGCGCCGGCTCTCGTGTGTGCGTCCGGCTGACGTGGCCCGTGGTGCCACCTCCGGTCTCTGGTGGCCCGAGGGCGGTGGGGTGAGGTGGCGGCGTGGGTCTTTTACCCCGTGCGCTCCCCGCCGCAGGCACCCGGTGGTGGCCGGCACGACCCCACCCCCGTAGGCTCCGTGCCGCGTGTCAGGCATTCCCCGCCTGGGGTCGTTGGCCGCTCTCCTCGGAGAGGACTGAGGAGTGGGTGGCGCCTGGCGAGGCTGAAGCAGGCCCCTCTGGTGGTTGTCCTCGCCGGGCCCTCCCCTCTGGGGCCTCCCTGCCCCACATGGCTGGCTCGCTCGCTCGCTCGCTCACTCACTCACTAGATCGATGTGGTGAAGTCATGCTCCCCCGGGCCGGGCCTAAGCCGCGCCAGACGAGGGACGGGGACGTTCATGGCGAACGTGGCTTCTCTTCTCGTTCTGCCTGCGGGCCCCTCGCCTCTCCTCTGCCGCCCGTGGGTGGCGGGGGGAAGGCAGGGGTGCGGACTCCGGCCCGACCTCGGTCTCCCGTGCCTTGTGGTGTCGGCGGGGCCGGGGTCTTGTGACGCGGCAGACACTCTCGCCTCCTCGCCTGCTCGGCGTCCTGTCTCGCGAGCGGCCCTCCCCCGCGGCGGGGGAGGGCTGCCCCGCCGCCACGCCACGTACCCCCTCGTCGGGGTGTGAGCGTGTCTCGCCTTGGTCCTCTGCGGTGCCCCTGGAGCGCTCCAGGTTGTCCCTCAGGTGCCCGAGGCCGAGCGGCGGCATCGCTTCCCGTCCCCAGCGAGTCCTCTCGGGTAACCCCTGCGGTGGTCGTGTCTCCCGAGCGCCTCTCTTGAGGCGTGGGGGAGGGGTCGAGACGGTAAGCGAGGCGTGGCCGCTCCCCACCCTCGGTGGGGCCGGGGCCGCCTCCTGAACGTCAGTCCTCACCCTGTACCGGGGGGGGGACTGACGTGGCCGGGCGCACGCCGGGTGGGTCCCCCTCAGCGGGGTTCGCGCCCGGGCGTGGGAGCGATCGTGGTGGGGCCGGGTGATGTGCCGGTGGGGGGCGGGCGTCTGTCCCGTCCCCACGCGGTCTTGGGTGCGTCTCCTCGCGAGGTGGCACGCACGGGTTCTCCCCGGTCCCGACCGCGAGCGCTCGCTTCTTGGCCCGCTGCTTACCCCTACCGCAGACCCCTCCTGCCCAGCCGAGCGCTGGCGTACACGTCGGAGGGCTTCCGTAGGCCTGAACGGGGCACGCTGGGTGGGGGGCGATGCGCCCTCGGTGAGAAAGCCTTCTCTAGCGATCTGAGAGGGGAGCCTTGGGGGCACCGGACCCCCCAGCCGCCGCTCCTCCATCCAGAGCGTGCAGTCACTCTCCACGGGGAGCGACTGCCGCGGCGTGTGGGCAGGGCCCCGTCGCTTTGGCGTGTGGGCTGCGCTGGCCCCGCGGTGGGGCCGAGTGCTGTTCTTGGCCTGCTGTGGCCCGCGCCTCCCCCCTCCGAGTCGGGGGAGGGTTCCGCCGGGCCGGGCCCGGCGTCTGGCGCGGGGCCGTGCGAGCGCGCGCGCGCGCGTGCGTGTGCGCGGGCTTGGCCTCCCCGGCGCGTGCCGTGGGGGGAGGGGGAAGGCGGTCCACCCCGACTTGGGCCCCCCCCACCAGTCTCCGCGCCGCGAGGAGCCACCCCACCTGTTCCGGTCCCGAGACGCAGCCACCGGTGGCGGTGCGTGGGCCACGGGTCGGGCCGCCTCGCTCGGCAGCGTTTCCCCGGGCCGCGAGGCCTGGGGGCGAGCCAGACGAAGCTGGGTGGCGGTGGTGGACGGACAGACGAGACGCAGACGGACGAGTGAGCGAGTGGAAGGGGCTACCCTCTGGAATGGGGGTGTTTAGCCTGCTGCGCGCGAGTCCCGGCGGCGAGCGGGGCCGGGGTGTGGGAGGAACCGCCGAGGGTTGGCTGAGGCCGGCCGGCGTCCTGGGCGTCGCGGGGCCGCCCCCACGTGTGGGGGTGGTGGGATCCCGCGGTGGTTTCCCCGGCGGCCCGGTCGTGTCTCGAGATTTCCCCTTCCCTGGGTTGGTGCCCGCCCGCACCCACGACCCCTGCCGGCCGTCGCTCTTGCGCGCGAGCGGCCCCTCCTCGTCGCCGCCGCCGGCCCTCCCCTGCCCTGCCAGGACCGATGGCCGCCCGCGCCGAGCCTTTCCCCCGCCGACCCCCCCCCGTCCTGGGACCAGAACGTGGCCTCACCGCGTTGTGGGGTGCTGTCCCTCCCCTGGAGGCGGCCCCGGGTGAAGCGTCGTCGGACCCGACGGGGGGAGGTGGGGTGCTTCGGCACGGCGCGAACGTTTGTTTGGGTGCGCGTCGGGGCGGGGCGGGGCAGCGCCGGCCCGTGCGGCGGGAGAGCCTTGCGGTGGGCCGTCCTGAGGCCCTGCGGTGTCGGGCGAGGGTGGCCGTTGGGCCCCCGTGAGGGTGCCGAGGAGAGGGCCAGTCGGCGCGCCTTGGGTGCCGCGGGGCCGCCCCTGTGCCGGAGGGCCCGTGGCGGTGAGACCCCGTGTCGCACCCCGGCGGCCGACTCGCGTCTGGGTTTCCGGCGCGGGCCCCTGGCGGTGGCTCCACGGCCCTCCTCTCCCGCTTACCGGCTTCCAGGCGGCGTTGCCCGTCCGCGGGCGCGCCGGCCGTGGGCCGCTGCCTCGCTCGTCGTTCGTGTCCTCTCTCTGTCCGTCCTTTCCCCCGTCCGCTCCGTCCGCCCGTCCCCCGGGCCGCGCCCCGGCGCGTTTCGCTTCCCGGGCCCGCCGCGGCCCCTCA
>NW_027413957.1:7862500-7892500 GCF_048773025.1 Camelus bactrianus | reverse complement strand
GTTTTTCTCTTGCCTAAAGGCGTTTAGGATCATTGCTTTATCCTTGACTCTGGCCATCTTGATTAGCCTATGTCTTGGTGTGGGCCTGTTTGAGTTCTTTCTGTTGGGTACCCTCTGAGCCTCCTGGACTTGGATATCTGATTCCTTCTTTAGATTTGGGAAATTTTCAGTCATGCTTTCTTCGAATATCTTTTCGGTCCCCTTGGTTCTTTCTTCCCCTTCTGGAACCCCTATTGTGCGTAGATGGGCACGCTTTCGAGGGTCCCTTAGGTCCCTAAGATGGTTTTCGTTGTTCTTTATTGGTTTTTCTCTCAGCTGTTCTGATTGGGTTCTTTCTGTTGTCCTGCCTTCTAGGCCACTTATTCGTTCCTCTGCGTGATCTAGCCTGCTTTGGACAGCCTTTAGACCAGTTCTCATTTCAGCCAATGAGTGGACCAGTTCTCCTTGACTCTTCTTTATAGCTTCGATTTCGTTTTTGACGTATAGTATATCTCTCAACACTATCTCTTGGAGTTCCTTCAGGACTTGGATCACTCCTTTTTGGAAATCTTGATCGAGCGGGCCATCCACGTCTATTTCATGGATCGTGCTTTCAGGGAATTTCTCTGGCTCTTTTAATTGGGAGTGGTTCCTCTGCTTCTTCATAATGCTCCTATCTCTCTGGCACTGTGGCTTAAGGAGTATCAGTTATCTATTGGTGTCCTTAAGGAGTTTATGTATTTATCGAAAGCCTAGGCAGGCATAAAACTTTAAAAGAGAGAGGGGGATAGGGGGAGAGAGAGAGAGACAGAGACAGAGACAGAGGGGGAGAGGGAGAGAGGGGGTGGGGGCAGGATGTTAAAAGAATGGAGAAAAAAAGGTTTGAAAACAGTGTACGATCAATAATAGAAGAGCAAGTTGAAGCAGAATAGCAATTGAGCTGAGACGTCTTCTAAAAGCCTTTAAAAACAAATAGAAAAGATCAGAAAATAATATACAATTGTTTCAAAAGTAAATTTTTAAAAGGTAATCGGAAATAGAACAGATTTTAACAAAAGATAAAACAGAGGATTTTAAAAGACGGGAGAAAGAAAAGGTTTGAAGACAGTGTGTAATCATGAATAGAAGAGTAAGTGGAAGCAGAATAGCGATCGAGTTGAGACGTCTTTTAATAACCTTAATAAAAAGGAGGAAAAAAACCGAGAAACAATATTTGAAACCTGTGAATAACCAGTAACAGGAGATCAAAACCAAGAGAATGAAAAAGGGAAGGGGGTGGATGTTTAAAAATAATAATAATGAAAAGACTTGAAATGAAACATTTAAAAGGGATTAAAACCGTAAACGTATACGACTGTTCAAAAGTAAAGGTTAAAAAGGTAACAGAAGGTAAAACCGATGTAAAAGAGATTAAAAAAGAAAAAGGAAAAGAAAAAAAAAAAAGAGGGAAAAAAAAAAAAAATAAAAGGATGTGTTCTCCTGGAGACGGTGCGCTCTTAACGGTTTCACCGAGAAGTCTTTCTGTCGTCGCCCTGTTTCGTGAACTCAGCTTGCTGTTTCCGCGGGCCCTCTGTCGGCGCCCTCGTCTGTGCTGCCCTCGGTGCCTGTGGGCAAGTAGATCGCGCCCCCTCCTGGCACCGCGGTCGGATGCTGCGTTCCTGCCGGGAAGGAGGGAGGGTGGCTGGCCGCCTGCCCTCTCCCGGCGCCGGTCGCTCCGCTGCTCTGTGCGGCTGTGTGCTCCGCCTCGGGTCGGCGCTCCTCTCCGTAGGTGGGCTCGGGGAAGACGGTGGAACCGCCCCGCCCCTGCTGCATTCCAAAACTCGGCTCCTTCTTAGTCTTGGTGGCGCGAGTTCTCTGAGGTACCGGGGCAGATATATAATATCTGCCTCAGGCTGAAAACGAGTCTCAGTCCTGCCTAGGAGGTTGCAGAGCCCCCGGGTGCGGATTCGAGTCTCGGCCCCGCCCCCGCTCCCGCCCCCGCCCGCGCGCTGCGCGCCGCGCGCCAGGGGCTATGGCGGCTGTGGCTGCGCCCCGCCTCTCTTCTCGCGAGAAGGGCCGGTGATGGCGCCGCGGGTCTGAGGAGATGGAGGCTACGGCGCCCCTCTCCCCAGGGCACACCGGCCGTGTTGCTTTGCCTTTCTTTCCCCGTAATGGACGGGTTGGGGGGGCGGGTTGTTCTGCTCTGTATCCCCTCCCGGCCACGGCGCGTGGTGCCGCCGCCACGGTCCTCTGCCCGGCTCGTGCGGCCTGTCCCGGCCCCCGGCTGCCGGCCTGCGACTCGGGCTGGGTGTCGCGGGGACCCTCTGTGCCCGTTTCACTTGGGTCGGTCGGTCAAGGGGCGCTCCGGGCAGATCTGAGACTCGGAGGCTCCCCCACCGTCCCGTCGGCCTCTCCGTTGGAGACGGGGAGGTCTGGCGAACGAGCCCTATTCCTCCTCTGCCGGGCCCTCCCGCACTGTTTTGCTTTTGACTCTTTCTTTTCTCCTTTTCTCCTACCAGATTTTGGGCGTCTTTGTCTTTCGAAGAGGGCGGTGTTCTGTCGGAGTTCCGCAGGTGGTCTGATTGGCCGAGTGGGTCCGTCGATGTGAGTTTTGGTGTATTTGTGGGAGAGGGTGAGCTACGAGCGTCCTTCTACTCCGCCGTCTTGCTTCTTCTCGGGTTATTTTTGAAGAGTAGGTGCTGGGGATTGAACCCTGGACCTTTATTTTTTGCATGCTAAGCATGGGCTGTACTGCCTGATCTCTAGACCCTCCCCACCGCAACCCCCCCCTTTCCCACCGCCTCCATAGTACTCGATGAATCTCCTACCTAGATATCTATGCTTCCTTGGAATAGGGCCGTCGTTTTCTTCATCGGATTGATGCACGTCTGTGGATTCGTCTCGTTTCTCTCCACTGCGGTGGGTGGCATCGGGGCGTGGGGTGGGGTGGAGTGGCGTGGGCTGGGAACAGTTCTTCACGTGTAGAGGTGGAGCGGAGCGATGAGGATGGTGACTGTTTCCCCGAGTGCTCGCGCCGGGTGATGGAGGCCTGTGGTCTGACTTGGAAGAGGACTCGGGTGACCAGAACAGAGCCCGTGTGGGGTCGTTGTGGAGGGAGGAACTCCACCCCCCCCCCCAGCCCCAGCCAAGGCACTCGTACCTCATCGAGGGACGGTCGGCCGAAAACAAACGAAAGCTGTCAGAGGTTTGGGGGTGGGGGTGAAGGGGTGGGTGTGTGTGTCTGTGTGTCTGTGTGTCTGTGTGTCTGTGTGTCTGTGTCTGTGTGGTGTGTGTGGTGTGTGTGTGTGGTGTGTGTGTGGTGTGTGTGTGTCCCCGTTCCCCGTACCACGGTCTCTGGTCGAGGCCCCCCCGAGCGGAGAAACGCACGCCAGGCCGTCCGTGCTCCTGGTTGTCCGGCCGCGTGTCCCTGCCACCCAGAGATCCCGAACCGTCCCGCTCGCTCCCCTGCCATGTGCCATGTGCCACCTGCCTGTCGGCCGGGCGCTATTTTAGACCCTGCGAAGAAGTCGACCGGACGGACGGGCCGGGCCGAGCCGAGCCGAGCCGATCTGAGCCGAGCCCGTCCAGGCTGGGGTGGGTGGTGCTGGGTTCAGAGGAGTGGGGTACAAGCGGGAGGCGGGCGTCGATGGAGGGGAGGGGGAGGGGGAGGGGGAAGGGAGAGGAAAGGGGAGGGGAGGGGGAGCAGGGATGACGATGGTCTGGGGCTTGGCGTGTGGGGTGGGGGTGGGAGGGATGGTAGCCATCCTATGACTTTCTCTCCCTACCCCGCCTTTTGCAAGTCTGTTAGAGTGACAAGGTGGTGCTGGTTTCTGGCTGGTGCACACCATAGTGATTCTGTTCTTCTTTTTCCTGGTCTTTTTCAGGAACCCTCGTCCCGAGGGACTGAATCTAGTGCCCTGTGCTGCGCGGTACGACCTAGGGGTCGAATCTGCCAGGAGAGGACTTACAAGGATTTGGAGGATCCTGGAAAACTGCTACCATCCAGAATCCTACATGGATGTTCAAGATCTTGTGGATGGACGGACGGACGGAAGACGGATCGAATGGAGGCCCCGCCCCATCCCCTGGACCCCTTGGCCCAGGAGGATCGTGATGGGTCTGGAAAGGACTCTTCCGACGAGGGTCTCGGGATGGACTTTCTCGGTCTGCGGAAGGTGTTTCTGCACAAAGAGGAAGAGAGGGGCGTTCTCGGCCAGAGAGCCCGAACCGCCTCCTTTCAGGGATCCGCTCCAGTCAGGGTTGGGGTCGGGGTCAGAACGCAGCCACCGACAGCTCCCCTCCCTCGTCTTGGCTCTCCAACTTGGGAAACCCTCCTCCCTGCCCCCTCACCCATCTTCTCGTCAGCCGGCCTCCAGCTTCCCCGTGCCAACCACCTCTCTCATGCTGCCGGACTTTCCTCCTCCTTGGGCTGCCAGGAAGCTCTCCCGCTCCTCCACGTGCTTTGGCTTGGAATCCCTGACAAACACAAGCGGTGCTGGTGGGCGGGGCCGTGGGCGGTGGCAGAAGGACTCCCTTCATCTTATGGGAGCGATTTTTATCTCCATAGAGGTGGCGATTGAGAAAACACATAAAATCACTCAGAAGAATACCCATGTGTAGTATCCCTGACCTAGATCCGTGTCTGTCTGTCTGTCTGTCTGTCTGTCTGTCTGTCTGTCTGTCTCTCTCTCTCTCTCTCTCTCTCTCTCTCTCTCTCTCTCTCTCTCTCTCTGCCTCTCTCTCCATTTCGCTATTCTCTGTGTGTGTGTGTGCGCGCTGCGCGCATGCGTGTCTGTCTGTCTCCCTTGTCTCTCTTTCCTCTCCTCTCCCCTCCTCTCCTCTTCCCTGTTCTCCCCCCTTCCCCCTCACCCCTCCACTCCTCTCTTCTCCCCTCCACTCCTCTCCTCTCCCTCTTCTCCTCTCCCCTCGCCTCTTCTCATTTCCCCTCCCCTCCCCTCTTTTCCCTCCTCTCCTTTCCTGTCCTCTCCCCTTTTATCCCTCCTCTCCTCTGCTCTTTCTCTCTCTCTCTCTCTCTCTCTCTCTCTCTCTCTCCCCCTCCCTCTCTCCCTCTCCCCCCCCTTCACTTCCCTCCCTCCTCCCTACCCCCCCAACCCCTACCTTCACAGGGCCTCATAGATTGCAATCGGTTTCCATGAAATGTGATGAAGAGGGAATGAATTTTAGAATGATATCCCCATGCCATCGAATCCTTCTTCCCCAGGGATAGCGACTTATTTGTGGTCGTGTTTGTTTTTGTTTTTCTTGTTGTTGTTTTGGGGCACATCGAGGGCGCAGGAGGCGTTGGGAGTGAGGGTGATGTTTCTCTTTCTGTCTGTCTCCTCCTTAGGACGGATTTTAAGAGGAGGGAGGACTCACAGAAATCTACCATCTTGTCTCGTACTGCAGCTGTGTTTGAGCTTCCTATACGATCTGGGCGGAACACTCCCCACCCTCACCTCAAGCCGCCATTGCCGCCCCCTCAGCCCCCTGCACCCCCGTCCAGTCCCACACTTGGGGCGGTGGTTGGGCATGGGGGGATGTTGGCGGGGTGGTGGTTGGTGGGGGGTGGGGGGGTGGAGGAAACCAGAAAACAGACCACTGTGGCACGTGGGTGACTGGGGCTTCAGGGTGAAGGAGGATGAATAAAATGGCCGGAATTAGGCTAACGGATTGCTTCTTCTTTTTTTGGCGGGGGGGGAGGGGAGGATCATTAGGTCATTCATTCATTCATTCATTCACTCATTCATTTGCTGGGGGGGGTGTCATTCGGTTTCTTATGCTCGCCCTGAAAACGGTCAACTGTCCTGACTGACTGGTTGCTGCTCACGGTTCCAGGCCTGTTGTTGAAACTGGAAGCTCTCGATCTTACTGTTTCTACTGTATTTCACTCATTGAAAGTCATCATCATGCTGGGTCTCTGAGTCTTTCTCCGAGGAGAAGGTCGGTCACGGGACTAATGACCTGACAAAATAGCCTGAGTGACCAAGAAGGCCACACCTTGAGTGCTTATGAGATAACGAGATCTAACCACCAGCCTCTATAGAATGGGTCACCTGGAGGCATCGTGACACCATTCTGAGTCTTCTGATGAGAAAACGATTCTGTGGATGGTGATCGATGCCCGATTGTTTGAGCTATGGCTCTAGAACCACCCCACCCACTCCATCCCCAAGGTGGGTACACAGTTTTGAAGACGCTAGCCTGCTGTGAATCCCCTTTGCCCGGCAGAGTGATAAAATGGCCTCTTTGCTTCTAAGCTCCAAGACCTTGTCTCTGGATTCTTGGGCTCGTCGGGGATGGGGGCCGATCTTTTGGCAACAAGCGTGCTTCAGAAACAGCGGATGCCCGAGAAGGACACTCTGCCTCTCCCTCTTCTTCCGGGCCTGAAATGGGGAGGAAAAAAAAAATCGCTTCCCCTGGAAGCTGGAGTCCGGAGCCCGCCATCCGGAGGGACTTCTGGCTTGGCCTTCTCCTGGGGTGGGGGGGGGAGGGCACGACACTGCACGTGTTCTTTGTCAACTCCCTGTTTCTCTCTTCTCGAGTTATCTCTTTGGGACGGCTCCCACACTGGGTGAAAACAGACAGACAGGCTGGTATGTCTCCCTACCCCACCCTTCGCCCCCAAATGACTGATCTCCTGTCCCATCAGAATCACCACTTGTTTTCCAACGTGGCTTTCTTGGATCCTGGAGGACTTGTAAAGGAAAAGCCCAGCTGGGCTAACAAGCTAAAGTCACAAATCTAAGTGTGATAAGTGTCCGTTTACTGATCTAAGTTCTGCTGGGCTAACTCGTAAATCTGAAGTTTAGTGTCAGTTTACTGGGCTAACAAGCTAACTCGTAAATCCAAGCTCAACAAGTGTCAGTAACGTGATCTGTTGTTCCAAATTGATAAGCTCCAGTGTACTGATCCTTTGCTTTTTGTTGTTTGAGTCTTATTGGCGAATAGACCCATATTTGTAATTAACCCTATGAAACCTCATGTGCACGTCTTGGAGGTGCTCAGAGCTTCGGAGCAGAAGCCCCTCTGAGCCCGCCGGCGTAATAAATCTGAGTACTCCAACCCTCAGAGTGGTGCTTGTTTCTTGGCTGGCCTGTCATTTCCGTAACAGACTGATATCAACTTAGAGCCAAGATGGGCGCAGAACTGAAGGAGCTTCTCGGCTGGCCTAAGAAGCCTGTCGTCGTGATGTGGGAGGCATTCTTTACGAGGGACCTATCTGATTAAGTGCTTGACCGCCTTTTGGACTTTGAACCAACTTGGAGATAGGAACTAGGATGAGAGGGCACCCGAAATAGCTCAGCAAACTCTTCTCCATCCTTAGAAGACAGACAGACAGACAGACAGACAGACAGACAGACAGACAGACAGACAGAGTGTGTGTGTGTGTGTGCGCGCGCGCGCGCGCGTGTTTGTGCGCGTGCGGGGGTGTGGGAGAGGGAGGAGATGACGTCAGCGTACTGGACACTGTTTCAGTGACATGGGGAGTGCTGTCAACTAGGAAGGAACGTCATGTATTCTTCAGCCTTGTGTCTGTACAGGTGGGTACACTCAGGGTTCCAGAAAGGATGGGATATTCCTGGCAGTCGTCTACTGCCCTGGCATCGAGGGCTGGCTGGCTGGCTGGCTGGCTGTCATCCAAAGTGGAGGCTCTCGTGAAAGGGACGGAACCGAGTCCCGAGGAGATGCCTCCTTCACTGACTTTCATGCAAACACAGTGGACCACAGCCTCCGGAAAGAGGGTGGGTGGCACACGTGGCCCCAGTCTGTTCTGTCCATTCGGCAAATGGCCTGGGTTAGGGGAAACCCAGCATGGCGACCATCCGACAGGCCGACCCACCGACCCACGGACGTGCTCGGTTTCTCCCAGCTCCCTGGATGACCTCCCCCACCCACCCCCACCCCACCCGCATTCCTTCACCCACCGTGGTGTCTGGTGTCAGGGCACTTGGAAGATGACTCCCATTGTTCAATAGACAGGGGCAGGAAGATTCCTATAGGACCGCAAAAACAGTCAACTGGCCATACATACATACATACATACGTACAAACTTTTTGTCCCCAGAGGCCTCAGACCTCCTCTCTCTGGACCCGCTGAACCCCAGTAACTGGCCCCCATTCAACTGCCACATAGTAGGGGTCATCCAGACGTTCTTGGGATGGTAGGTATGACTTCCAAAGGGGTTGAAGCCTTCCTTCCCCCGCTGCAAGCCTGATGCCCTCAGCATGGCCAGGACACTGCTACAAACAAACAAACAAACAAACAAATAAACAAACAAACAAACACACACACACCACCACCACCACCACCACCACCACCACCAACAACAACAACGACAACAAAAGACAAACACATGCGTATGTGACTTGGGGACATACTTTCCGCAGCCTCCAGGGACGAAGGCACTCGCTTCACTGGGTAAATCCTACGAGGCTTCACTAAAGCGCTTGCCAACTTACTTCTCAGAAGGATCGATCTCTGCCCCCATCACCCGCCATCATCAGGCAAGGTCGTCAGAATCCATGGGAGGTATAGACTAGAAGAAGAAGTAGAGGAAGGAGGAGGAGGAGGTGGAGGAGGAGAATCAGTGACATGAGGTGTGTACGACTTCTTGTCTCCAAGAGGATTGAGTTTTAAATTTTTTTCTTTTCAGATACAAGGGAAAATAAACTTTTGTTTTTTCCCCTTCCTTTCCTTTTAGAGGCGGACACCCACATGGTAACTATCATACCTCTGTCAGCAGAATGGAACCCTTTCTCTTTTTCTCCCTCCCTGACCCTTCTGGGATTCAGAAATCCTCCGTGAGGATTTTTCTATTCTTGGCAGCAGAGTTATTAGCATCATTGACTTGGAGGCAAAAACTTAGGTTTCCATTAAACTGGGATAGACATGCATGGATAAGAGATACTAGTGCTACTCGTTTTCCTTAGGGTTCCCCTGTGTCTGTGGGGCGTGTGTGTGTGTGTGTGTGTGTGTGTGTGTGTGTGTGTGTGTGTGTGTGTGTGTGTGTGTGTGTGTGTGTGTCTGTGTCTGTGTCTGTGTCTGTCTGCCTGCCTGCCTGCCTGCCTGCCTGCCTGCCTGCCTGCCTGCCTGTTTATTGTAGGAACTCTCTGTCAATGGAAGTATAGTTGACTTACAATGTTGTGTTCATTTATGACGTACGGCATAGTGATTCACTTATTCACACACACACACACACACACACACACACACACACACGTATACTTTTTCAGGATAGGTTATTACAAGCTATTGAACATAGTTCCCTGTGCTAGACAGTAGGACCTACTTGTGTACCTAGTTTGTATAGGGTGGTTTATATCTGCTAATCCCAAACTCCTGATTTATCCCTCTGCCCTCCCCCGTTCCTCCACCCTACCCTGTCCCCTGTGTTAACCATCGGTTTCTTTTCCATGTCTGCGAGTCCAGTCTGTTTCTGGTTTGTAAATAGGTTCCTTGGAGTCTTTTTAAAATGGAGTTATTTATGTATGGATGGGTGTCTTGACTTACTTTCAGATCCCATCTAGAAGTGATGGCATAGGATATCTGTCTTTCTCTGGGTGACTGACATCACTAAAGCTACGGAACGCTTCACGTATGTGTGTGTGTCGTCCACGTTCAGGGGCCGTGCTGATCTTCTCTGGATGGTTCCCGTGTTAGTCGATGTGCTGTGGCAGCAAGCGCTTGCCTTAGGGTTTTTGTCTCAACCTGAAAGCCGGCCCGGAGACTGAAAGTCTTCTAGTTGCCTCCACTATCTGCCTAGGACCATCTCCACGAACGTTTCCCATTTTCTCTCACCCTTTTGTCTTGGCATCATTGAGTACTAAAATGCTCCGTCTCCTGAAGCCCTGCAGACTGAAGCTGGGCAACGGGAGGTAAACGTCAGAGAAATGGCCACAACAGCTCCTGTGGAAACCATCCTAGGGCCTGTTTTTGGAGGAGCCGCTCAGAGAGTTGAGCCGAACACCCCAGGACATCATCAGAGGCATTTCATACTGCTCGAGCCGTTTCGATGACCCCGATGTGTGGAAATCTCCTACCAGACTGACCCCCTACTCCCGGCCCTGAATCTGGTTTCTCATCTGCTCCAATGATTAACCTTTGTGCTGTACTTTGGTTTTCCACACAAGTGCCTCTTAGGCGATACCTGACTGCTTGCTCCCTAGGCCTAGCTTCAGAAGCCCATCGACACCACCGCCTCCTGAGACGAGATACTACAACTGTTTCCTTGAACAGACCTGTTCTCAGAACTAAGAAACTGGGTCCATGAAACGCAGGCCCTCTAGGAAACTATTCCCTCCCTCCTGCCCCCACACCACACGCACGCATGCACGCTCAGACGCACGCACGCACCCACGCACGCATGGACGCACACGCACAGTCAACAGCCCAGCTTTTAATGTGTAAAACTTCCAGGGAAGTTACAGAATAGGGAAATGTTGGGGTCCAGAGTAGGCTGCCCCAAAATGTGCCCGATGGACTATGCTGAATGAAAGGGACTTCACAACTGGCCAAGGGGGAGGGTATAGGTCAGTGGTAGAGTGTGTGCTTAGCAAGCAAGCACAAGGTCCTGGGTTTAATCCCCAGTACCTCCGGTCAAAAATAAATACATAAAATCGAATTCCTCTCCCCGCCCCCCCCCAAAAGTATACACTGCTGTATGTCAACTCTGTCTCAATAAAACTGGAAGAAAAAAAGGAAAAAAAAAATGATTTAACAAAAGAAAGAAACAAACAAACAAAGAACTGCCCGAGGCAAGAGGAACACTCTGGCCCTCCTTTCTGCCTCCCTGGAAGCAGGGGAAAAAGAATTTTGTTTTTTTAAAGTCTCCCATCCCAGAGGAATCTATCAAGTCAGAGGTCTGCTTCCATGCCCTTCCATGATTCTCAAACGGTGTAGTGGGGTTTACCCAGATTAGGAAAAGGAGGGGACTCCTTTGGCCTGAGACCAGGCGAGATTCTCCCCCTCCCTCCCGCCTCCCTCCGTGCAGTTGGGACGGGGTGGCCTAAGGGTGGGGAAATTGAAACCAAAGAACAAAAGCCGTTCAACAGAGAGGAGCCGGAGGCCAAGTCAAAGGCTCTGACCTGAGCACAGAGCTTTCTGCATTTGAATGAAGCGATTGAACGAGGCCCTGCCGAATGGATCCTCCTGACGTCCCCGCCCCCGCTTCCAGGAGACAGTCAGTCGATTTGGGACCGATCGGTGGAGAAGGCCTGGGAGGCGGCGGCGGCGGCGGCGGCGGCGGCGGCGGCGGCGGCGGCGGCAGAAGCGGCGGCGGGGGCGGCGGCGGAAGCAGCGGCGGGGGCGGGGGGTGGTGGTGCGCGGGCGGGGGCGGGACCAACGGTCGCTCCAACTCTGCCTGCCTGCCTGCCTGCGGGGCTGAGGCCTGAGGGCCACGCTGGTTCCTGCCACTCAGGGAAACTTCTGCGGGTGTTGCCGAAAGATCGCCCTCCCCCACCCCGTCCCTGACGAGCCAAATAACCCAGAGACAGGGTCTTAGAGTTTAGAAGAAAAGAGGCAGCTTGATTGCTTTGCTGGGCAAAGGGGACTCACAGCAGGCTAGTGCCCTCCAAACTGTGAACCCGTCTTGGGGTTGGGGTTTCATGCTTCTGTGGACGAACAGGTTGGAGCATGAAAGGGAATCACAACAGGCGGGAGCACAAAAGGTGCTCATGATCAACAAGGGTCTCTGATGAAACTTCCTCCTAAATCTGGATGAGTGTCTGGTAACATGGGACCTCCTGGTGGTCTAGTAGGTCATCAGCCCGTGACCTTCTTTATCTGGTCAGACTCACCTGGTGGCACCAGCGCCACGGAGGAACTCGGGGTGGGGGGTGGGGGGTGGGAGGGGGCTGGTCGTTCTCCTGAGCTTATCCTCCCGTGACTCCCTTCCTGGGGAAAGACTCAGACGCCAAACATGATTGTCAAGTTGAACGATCAGAGGAAGGTCAAATCAAACAGTTAGAATCGACAACTTTAGCTGTTTTTAACAGTGGGCCTGGAGCTGGGAGCGGTGTCTGGTCAGTCGAGTTTGCTGATCGTTCTAAAAGCAAGCAGTAAGCATAAAGCCAAAAATTGGCTTAGCCTAAGTGCGGCCACTTCATGATTCCTCCTTCACTGGGGGCTGAGGCGTGGGGGAGGGCGGGGGTGGGGGACAGGACTGAGGTGGCGGCGAACTTCTCCGTGAATGCTCGGAGCCGAACTGCTCTCTGGGCCGAGGTCTGAAAAAGGCCTGAGTCTCAGCTATGACAGATTCTCTCTCTTTCTGGGCACATGGACTGACTCGCCCCGCATCCTCCCATCCTGTCAGACCCTTTGGACACACACCTCCACCTGAAGAGTTCTTTGGCCTCGTCCAGAAAAAACAAACACACGCACGAACAAAACCAAACGAGCACACAGAAACCCTGCTGATCTCCTTGGACCCCATTCACTTCGGAGAGTCCCTCTCGTAGAAATCCCCTCTGCTCGATGATTTCACCACAGCCGCCTCCCTTTCTCCGGCACAGTGACCCCCCCACCCCCACCCCTGCGTGGGCCCTGTCCCTCTCCTATCAAAAACCAAACCCCAGGAGAAAAGAAAATCAGAATGCTGTTTTGAGCCACTGGATCTGTGAAAGGAACCAAACAGAAAGCTGAAATAACCAAACCAGCAGAACACCAAAAGCGAACAGACAGATACCCCAGAAAGAAGGGCACGCCGACTCTTGCCCCTTTCCTTCCTGGAATCAGGACATAACATAGATCTACACCCCACCCCCCCACCCCACCCTCCCCAGATGTCTTCTTTATGCCGGAACGAGAGTGACGTTCTTATTGTCAACGGTGCTGTTATGGAAATGACAGGCCAGCCAAGAAACAAGCACCACTCGGAGGGTTGGAGTACTCAGATTTATTACGCCGGCGGGCTCAGAGGGGCTTCTGCTCCTAAGCCTTGAGCACCTCCAAGACGTGCACATGAGGTTTTATAGGGTTAAGTACCAGCTTGGGGTATTCGGCCAATAGGCACGCAATAGCTTTAGCAACATCATTATCACGAAAGTAGAGGCAGTGAGGCAGCAAACCAACATTTCAAGGCCAGATATGTCTCTTTGAAAATCCAGCTGGCTAGCAAAATATGAACAGGGAATCAGCAAACCGGCACTTATTAATTTAGATTTACGAGTTAGCCCAGCAGAACTCAGATCAGTAATCCGACACTTGTTACACTTAGATTTGCGACTTAGCTTGTTAGCCCAGCTGGGCTTTTCCTTCACAGTGTAAAGCGGAGAAGGAGAGAATTCTGTACAAACAGACCTCGATGAAAAGAATCCTCACCCTCTTTTAGGCCCCCACCTCAACACACGTGCGCGCACACGCGCGCACACACACACACACACACACACACACATACACACATGCATGCACGCACGCGCGCGCGCGTATAGTTACTCCTGTTCTCTCTCTTTCTCTCTCCCTCTTCCTTTCTTACTGATTTTTTAAAAATGTTTACTGATAACACAGAAAAAAATTGCTTAAATCTTGTCCAGGAATGATATTCATTTTTGAAAACATGATATATATTGTAAAGGATTTGGGCTCCCTTAGAAAAATCCCAGTCCAGGCACGATTGTATAGCACCTCCTTTCACTTTCAAGTGTCTCATTTCAGACAATAAAGTAGCCAGTCATCTTCCTTATGCATGACCTTTGTAACTGGCACAAGTCAAACGGCACAAAATTCAGACCCAATCTCCTGATCCATATGATTCTCATATTCTTTTTTTTTTTTTTTTTTTTAGCGAGTCCAGAAGCTATGGGTCTGTGCCAACCACCCGTGGCTGTTCACTATCCAGCATTTCTTCCATTATCTTTATGTTGTCCTGTTTCTTGGAAGTATTAGTGCAGCTACTTTTCCCGATGGTCTGTCTCTGTCTCTGTCTCTCACTCTTTTCTCCTTCTTTTTTTTGGGGGGGGGGAGGAGGGGGATGGGTTTGATTAGGTTATTTATTTATTTTAATGGTGGTTCTGGGGATTGAACCCAGGGCATCATGCATGCTAAGCAGGCACTCTAACAATGATCTATATCCTTCTCTACACCGCCCCCCCGACCCTCCAGCACCCCCCCCCCGTCCCCGGCCAGGGCCTGTCTTTGCTCAACCCAATAGAAAAGCATTTATGTTTTGCCAGTTTCCTGGGTCCTTCTTTGTTTCATAAAACTGAGAAGAAATACACGTGGAAGTTCTCTCCTATGAATTGAACAGACTGAAGATCCTTTAAATAACCAAATGAGGTGGAAGTGCAGAGAGTACCATACGGGAACACACCGAGGCACATCGTCATCAAATTGACCAAAATTAAGGATAAGGAGAAAATATTAAAATGAACGAGAGAAAAGCAACAAATAACATACAAGGGAACTCCCGTAAGGTTATCAGCTGATTTTTCAGCAGAAACTCTACAGGCCAGAAGTGGGTGGCACAACATACTTAAAGTGATTGATGAAAGGGGAAAACTGACAGGTAAGAATACTCTATTCAGCAAGGCTCTCGTTCAGATTTGAGGGAGAAATCAAAAGCTTCACAGATAAACAAAAGCTACAAGATTTCAGCACCATCAAGCCGGCTTTACAAGGAATGATAAAGGATGGTCTCAAGTCATCAAATCCTAAGGAAAGAGACCAAAAAGATGACAGAGAAAGGGAGGGGGGGAGAGAGGGAGAGAGAGAGAGGGGGAGAGAGGGGGGGGGGAGAGAGAGAGAGAGAGAGAGAGAGAGAGAGAGAGAGAGAGAGAGAGAAAGAGAGAGAGAGAGAGAGGGAGGGAGGGAGGGAGAGGAGACCTTCGAAAGATTGCTTTGCCTGTTTAGGGTCTTCCGTTGTTCCTTAAAAATTTTGAAATTGTTTGTTCTAGTTCTGTGAGGAATGTCGTGAGTATTTTGACAGGGGTTGCATGGAACCTGCGGATTGCTTTGGATAGTGTGGCCATGTTGATAGTATTGATTCTTCCAATGCAAGAGCACAAGGCATCTTTCCATTTCTTTGTGTCATTTCAGATTCTGGAGTATAGATAACCTCCTCGATTAAGTTTATTTTTTGGCATTTTACTGTTTTTGACTCAATGGAAGTGTTTATCCCAGTTATAAAATTCTGGTTTTTAAAGTGGAGGGGGAAAAAAAAAAAGGAAAGGAAGGGCCACAAATGGCAAAATATCCTTCTTTCTCATGGGTGAATTGTATTCCATTACGTGTGTGTATGTGTGTGTGTGTGTGTGTGTGTGTGTGTGTGTGTGTGTGTGTGTCCCCTCTTCTTTATCTATTCAAATATTGATGTGCACTTAGGATGCTTCCGTATCTTGGCAATCATAAATGATGTTGCTGTTAATAGCAGGGTGTGTGTATCTTTTTGAATTCATTCTTCTTTTGTGGTTGGCTTTATTCCTTTGATAAGTATGTAAGTTTAAAAAGCTAAAGCTCTAAACCTTCCTGGAAACAATGAACAGTACATATATGTAAATTAAAAATATATGTGCAGTAAAAACATTTTAAAAAAATAAATAAATAAAAAAGAACGAAAGACAAGGAAATTAGCTATCAAGCCGTGAAAGACATGGAAGAAACTTAAAAGACATCTTACTAAATCAAAGAAACCGGTCTGAAAATTGTTACCAACTGTACAATTCCAACCAAATGACATCCTGGAAAAGGCAAAGCTCTAGAAACAATCAAAAGATCATGGTATCCAGGGGTTTGGGGAGAGGGAGGGAAGGAGGAATGAACAGATGCAGCGTGAGGGATTTTTAAGGCGATGAAATTATTCTGTAGGATACCATAGTGGTGGCTACATGTCATTGTACATTTGTCAAAACCCATAGAACGTACAACCTCAAGAGTGAACCGTCCTGTAAACTATGGACTTTGATGGATAATAACGTGTCCATGTCGGATCATCAGTTTTACCAAATAGGCCACACCGATGAGAGATGTTGAGGGGAGTGGAGGATATATGTGTGGGTGGGGAGGGCTATGTGAGAACTCTCTGTATTTTCTGCTCAATTCTGCTGTGAGCCTGAAACTGCTCTAGGAAATAAAGTCTATTAATCAAAAACAAAAACAGAAACAAAAACAAAACACCCAAATGAGGTGAACCAGGATTCAGTCATCCAAAATGGAGCTGGACGGCCAGTGGGAGGAACTTTGTTGCAGACATAGTCCTGTTTCAGGGAGGGGGACGTTGTCCCCTCCCTCTACACATCTTGAGTTCTCTGGGCTTGACTGATCCAAAAATGGACCCCAGACGGATCGTTGAGCAGGAGCGACAGGGAACCTACTGTCTTTCATTCAAGCACTCATGTGTCCCCGAAGCAGGCAGCTTTTCTCCGTTTTAGGACAAGAAATCAGCCCTTTGTGCGAAATGGGCCGGGCTGAGAGCCTTTGGTTTTGGGTGACCCGTCCGTGAAGAATCGAGACGGAGTTTGGGTTTTGGGGAGGGGGGGAAGCCCCTGAAAGAAGTCACGAGGTTGGTTGGTTTCTCTAGGCTTCCGGGGCCTGAAGGCTCTCAGTGGGTGATCAGGGTGTTTTCCTAAGTCCAGATGCAGGGAGGGCACCCTCCACGGAAGTGATCGATTTCCCGCTTTCAGGGAGACAGAAAGAAGAGTCTGAGGGTCCCTCTTGCGTCTGCTGGCCCCTCGGCTTCTTCGGTCACTCTCATTTCTAACCCATCCGTGTGCCACGGAGGCACATACATGTTTGGGGTGGCCTCCCCTGGGTCCCGACACCGGCATCAATGGGGGGAGGGGGGGCATGAGTGGTCAGAACTGTATCAAGCTCAAGGGCACCACCAACCGGTTTCAAAAACAAATCTGCCAGCAGCTGCTAGCCGCAGCCTGGTCGTTTCAAAGTTCCCGCCTTGCTCTTGTGGTGTGTTTTCTTTCGTTTCCCCTTCTCCACTTGCCCCGTGGGGTAGTCTGATGACACACACTTCCAGTGCTTCTTTCTTGCATCTGTGTCTCCTGGGCTGCAGTCCTAAGAGCCCCCCCCCCCCATCGCCCCCGCCCCCCCCCCAATCAACTCGTTTCTTTACCCTCCACCAGGTCTCCTGGCTTGGAAATCTCGGCTCACAGCATGTGTCTCGTGTCCTCTCTGAATTCACGGGCCCAGCCATCCACCCTAAGGAGACGGAGGGAGGGAAGGAAGGTTTTGACCTGGCGACCTTCCTTGCCGGCATCCTCCGGATTTGGGACCCTTCAGTGCGCCACCTGCCACCCGCCATACCACTCTCACCCTGAGGCCTAGCCCTCGGGGCTCCGTCCACGCGGAAACCTGAACGCGGACGGACCTGGACGGTGGGCGGGGTGGGGGTGGGGGTGTGGAGGGGCTTGCTTCATCACTGCCGGAACCGTGGAGGCGACCGGGACAGACGCGTCCTTCAAGAGGTGAAGGGACACGTAGCCCGGGCTAGGTCCGTGCCACAGCATGTGATTTGGCTCTAAAAAGGAAACCAGGGACCCGTGGAGCCGAGAGACCTGTGGGAGACAGGCGGGGCCGTTTCTGCGTGCCCCTGACTCCCTGAAAGAAGCCAATCTGAAAAGGTGGCATCCTGTAGGGTACCGGCTCTGGATGACATTCATTCTCAAAAGGGCAAAAGCCCCAGAGAGGGTGAAAAGATGAGTGGGGTCGGGGGTGGTGGTGGTGAAGGTTGTCTGTGTGGGTGTGTGTGTGTGCGGGTGTGTGTGTGTTGTGGCGGGGGGTTGTTGATGAATAGGTGGAGCACAGGGGACTTTTAAGCAGCGAAACTCTCCGGTAGGTAGGTCCACGATGGGATGAAAACCAACGTGTTGGATATGGCAATACCTAAGATGGGGTGAACTGAAAGAACCCTTCTGGGTGTCCCGCCCCTCAGCCGAAGTTTAAAGTCCTTCCTAAAGCCAGAAGGTAAAGACACACGAGAGCAATCTGAGGGGCCATCGCTGAGGAGTAACAGCGAGGCCAGTGAATCCAGTGAAAGACTGACTGACGTGGGGGCCTGGGTCCCTCGGCTCGACCCCCTTCCCCGGGAAACCGAAGCCTTCGACGCAGGGATGCGCTTTGACACGCTTCTGTCTCATCGGAGAAGGCTTCTTCTGCCTGGCATTGCGTGACGGGGCCGAGAAACCCGTCCTCTCCTCCTCTGCGTGAGGTAGCGGTCGCTCCCGCCTTTGCGCAGCGTTGAAGAAAGCTACCAGAAACACGGTTCTGCGTTTCTCTCGATACCGTGGGCGAGCGTCACGGCTTTTCCTTGCGTTCCACCATGCAGTCAGATAGCATTCTCAAAACTAAGCGTGCCATGCAAATTTTCCTTTTCCTTTTTTAAAGTGACTGTCAAGAACTTAGGCAGCATCGAGTGAAAACGTTGGG
This sequence comes from Camelus bactrianus, assembly GCF_048773025.1. NCBI lineage: Eukaryota > Metazoa > Chordata > Mammalia > Artiodactyla > Camelidae > Camelus > Camelus bactrianus. Next base: position 7,874,172 of record NW_027413957.1, on the reverse strand, counting down.
CACCTTCATCTCTTGGTTTGTATGGAGCCAGCTAGGTCATCAGACCCACGTCACCATGATTTCTGAATTCTAAGATCCTTTCCAATCCATGATATTGTACATTCCTGGGTCATGGGATGTCACTATGGCTGATCAGGTCAAAGGGAATGTGTCCCTCCAGAGCGCTTATTAACACGTCAGTTTATTTAAACGACAACAAAGGAAATTCCCTTCGGGCGATATTCATTCCACACGCTAAAGGAAAGCGATAGGTTGTGTGCCTGAGCCCACACAGTGTGACGCAGGAACGGGGTGGGGGTTGAGGGAGGAGGAACTCTGGCTAGTGTCCGGGACCTAACGGGAGATAGAGTGGAGGATTTTTGCCCTTCTTCAGGGACAGGGTGAATCGGCCCGAGGTTGACTTGTGCGCTCAGAAAGAGGGCCTTTACCGGATGCCCCGAGCAAGCAGACTTTTCTTTTCTTCTTCTTCTTTTCTTTTTTCAGTTTTATTGACATAGGTTTGACATACAGCCCTCTATCAGTTTCGGGTGTACAGCACAATGATTTGACTTCCATAGACTGTGAAGTGATTATTAGGTAACTTTAGTGACCAGGAAACAACGATATGTTAAAAGGGGGTTTAATCAACAGAACTGCTATTTCTGATGATCATCTATTCCTAAGAGAAAGGACAGATGAACACTCCAAAATGCAGGAAGTGCATAGTCACAGAATGATGAACAATCTTTACCCGTGCCGACGTTTTGACGCCAGGATACGTGGAAAGCTGAAGTTTTAGAACATAGAAATATTTGGCTCTCCATTTGACCTGGAAATCTCCTTGTTGGAAAGAAGCTAATTTCTCCTCCTCATCCTCGTCCTCCTCGTCCTCGTCCTCGTCCTCGTCCTCCTCCTGCCTTTTTAACTAAAAAAATAAAAAAATAAAATAAAATAAAAATTTTTTAACAAGAAGTTTTTATCTTTTTGGAGGGGGGACGGGTCATTAGGTGTCTTTATCTACGTTTCAATTAATTATTTAGATTTATTATACGTTTTCAGTGGTGGTACTGGGGACTGAGCCCAAGGCCTTGTGCATGCTGAGCACGCACTCTACCGCAGAGCTCTACGCTTTCCCAGAAAGGAGCAAATTTCTAAACATAGAACTGGATGAGTAGGTCAGCTTTTTGATCTCATAGAAGCAGCGGCCCAGTTCTCTGGGGGGAACCCTCCTTATCTTGTCCATCTCGACAACGTCAGAAACGTCTGTCTGCATAGCCCACAGTGGCCAGAGACTGAGGCCAGGGGGCTGAATCAGGTAGAACCTGAAACCGAATGGAAGAAACAAACAAACAAAAAAGGGTGGGGAGGGGCACGCGGAGGCCTTTTTAAACGTACACACTGCTGCGTGGTCTCCCTCGTCGAAACTCTAATTCGCAGCCTTCTTAAGGAGAAATATACACCTGAAACGTCTTTTTTCCACACAGAGTTTAAAAGCTTTCACCCTCTGAGCCGAAAAACCTTACCCGTCCCATCGGTTCTTTCTGAGTGAGTGGGTTCTCTAGTGTCCTACGCGTCTGCTGGGAAACAAGCTGCTGGAGAACCAGCAACTAGAAACCAAGCTGCACCAGCATTTCCATGAGCGTAAAATCTTACATTCACACTTACTTGCTTAAAAATGCACACGCCTGCTTTGTTTTCATGTTTTACACAGTCGATGACCTATAACATGTATGATGCTCAAGAAATTGTGTGAGGGGCAATCCTGAGATTGACCGTGAGGGCGCAACAGATGGCAGATATTTCCTTAGGGTAAAACAATGGACGGTCATGGGAAGCCAGATCATCCATTAACAGAACTTGGTTCTGGCAGGAAAGCATGTGGTTTAACCCCGGGGAAATATTTGCTATCTCGAGATGTCCCAGAGGCAATCACAGGATACACTTAGAAATTTTGCATCCCCCGAGGAGGGTGATTGTTCCTGGAAGGGATAGGCCTGAAATGAATCAGTTAGCCAGCAAGCAGAACTTCGTGCTTCTGGCATGAAATATCTAAAGCCCCACCTCTTTGATCGCATTTCTTTTTTTTTTCCCTGAGCCGTATACTCCCAATAAACAGGATGTCGACCAGGCTTTTGGCACTCTAGATCCACGAGACCTTGAGTCCCCTGGTCCCATTTTCGCTCTTTACTTGGTCTCTTTGTTTCTTAATTCTTGCGTCGCCCGTCCTCAGACACGGTCCCGAGCTGCGCTGGACGCAGCACCCGTCCTACCCGACTCGTGAGTGACCTATAGTTTTTAAATGAAAGCTACAAAATCTCTGGTCATGTCGATCTGCTGGTCTCGTCTGTATGAGACAGGGCAGTACCTGAGTTTCAGAGACACACACAGACACACACACAGACACACACACACAGACACAGACACAGACACAGACACACACACACACACACACACACACACACACACACACACACACACACACACACTCTAAAGGGAACAAAGAACAAAGAAAGATAGAGAAAGAAAAAGAAAAAGGCTCTAAAGGATTCGCTTGCTCTCTGTGACATGACCCAGTAGACCTAGTTGTCACGAGACAGGAAGCTCAACCCTCCGTGTTTACATTATCTGTTCCTGAGCTTTCTTGCAGAAAATTCTCATGCGTTTCTTTCCCCTCACGGAAGTCTTCTCTATTCCCCACAGAGCCTGGGGCGATGGCTCTTCACCCTGGAGCCGCCTGCGGCCGATCCAAGATATCGGATGATTTGTGGAAGTGATCAGTGATCCTGAGACAAAGCCCTTCCTTTAGGTAGAAAAGCATGGCCCCTGCTGCTCAGGGAGCTGGCACTCCCCCTCCCTCTCCCCTCATGCCACCTTCTCCTTTGTGCACAAGCTATCGCTTTCGCAAAAGAGCTTGGCTTGCCTGAGAGTCTTGTGGAAGCCATCCTCATTTCTATGGTACTGCCGTCCAAGGATCTGGAAAGGGCTCGGTCCCATGTATGCATGTATGCATGTAGGCACTTGTGTATGTCCCCGGCTTGTAGGCCTGGCATGTTTCTTCCTCCACATACACTTGCCAGAGTTCATTCATGAAAGAGCTCTATGGAACTGGTTTTCAAGGGAACATGCAGGCAGGGAATGCGAACAGGAAGGAACCCAAATGTTTTCCTTCAGGTTGACATGATCTAGGACAGATCCTTTCATCCAGAAAAGCAAATGTCAAGGGATCGGTCTCGTGAAAAGAGCCATGTCTTGATTGTGACGAGCAGCATTCGAGGTGAAACTTTTCGCCTCCCTAGGTTTACCCCGAATCCATTAAGTTCCTGTGGGTTATCTCTGTCATGAAACGTGTCAGCCAGGAAAAAAAAAAAAAAAAAAAAAAAAGAGTCTGGGAGCGATGGTTGGCTCGGTCTCAAGTCTCAGGAAGTGTTCACACCCCAAGCAGTCCGAGGGGGTAGTGTGTGTGTGTGTGTGTGGGAGGCGGTCCATCTCTGAAAAATTGGTGCCTCCTCCACGTAGTTTTTGGTCCCTTGCAACTGAAGCATCTGGCGACGTCCCTGGAATGTTTAGATCGTTTCCAAAGAAGATGAGATACGGAAGCGTTCGTTCCTGGCTCCATGAGTCGAAGGGGACGTGCTTTAATATCTTTCTGACAGAAAAGACTCGAGATCTGTCAGTGTGTTGGCCGACATGACTGGTATACCTTCGGAGGATGGATGGACCTACAGACAGACAGACAGACCGGAATACATACATACTTACTTACATACGTACATATGTAAACATACAATACAATACAATACAATACAATACAATAAAACAAAACAAAATGAAACAGAATAAAATAAAATAAAATAAAATAAAATAAAATAAAATAAAATAAAATAAAATAAAATAAATTAAATTAAATTATATTAAAATAAAAGGATGCTGTGAGGAGAAAGTGTCTGTTTCTGGCTAGGACCAAATCGTGTCCCTACGTGGACCGGTTGGGAAAGACTGGTGTCCCAGATGGTTCACCGTGACTTCCTCGTGAACATTTGCTGTGACCGATTCGGGCTTCGGAACAGTCACGGTCTCGTTCTGAGGAACGTCTCCTGGAAAGCATGTGGAGACCGTCTTCGTCTGCCGTCCTTAGGAAACGTTCCAGCAGAGCGGGTGTCCGAGAGCCTCTAGGGGCGATGGCTATGCTTCGTGGACGTCTGTCCCTCTTCAGGCCGAATTTCGTGGAAGTATGCTGATCTGGCCAGCCGACAAGTCTGAATGGGGGTGATTTTTTGGTAGAAATGCGCGTCCTTGGAGAGACCAGGGGAAGGGGAGCATGTCTCAGTGGAAACTCTCGTACAGCGTGATAGAGATGAGAATGCGGTTCTGTGTCATCATCTTTGCGTGCTTCCCGCCACCCTCCCCCTCCCCGCCCCGCCCCGCCTTCCACTGATACGCTGGGCCACGTCACGCGTGCTTCGAGTTTTCTCCGATGGTTGGCCAACGCTCTTCCGACTCCCGTTGCCCATGGTTCTCCCGCTTTGGACTTGGCATCCTCGAGAACCAAAGCCGCCCTTTCCCTGAAGCCCCGCCGAGCCGGGCTGAGCAGCTGGACATCTGCTGGAGAGAGGTCACTGCCGTGTCCCCTCTCGAGACCCTCCTCCTGCCCGTTGCTGTGGAGGCCACTCAGAAAGTGGACCTGAACCCGCATGCGTTTTTCAGGCCACCCGAGCCTCTTCGAGCCCGATGCCTAGACATCTTCCTGACTGGTGGCGCTCCGGACTCACACCCTGGGTTTCTCGTTGGCTTCAGCCACGGACCTTTGTCTTCCTGGAACGAAAGACCAGACCGGTTTCATCAGGTGGAACCACCTGCCTGGTGGCGGGACTGTCGTGGAACCCTATGGACCACCCCGAAGTGTATATGCAGCCCAAGGGCGATCTCTCCAGTTGAACAACCATCGAGGCCCAAAAGGACCCCTGCCCCGGGAAGAAAGAAACTTTGACCTTGACCCTTAGCTGCCCGAACGAGAATTTGGATCAGGGTTGGGTAGGGTGATGGAGATCTCCCTTGGCACAGTTCCCGTGTGCGGGACTTTCAATGACTCTGTCTTCCTGAAAGGACACCCGCCCCCTGAACACGCTGTCTCGTCATCAGTTTGTTTCCACGAGGGACGAACCGTCATTGTGTGCACGACAAAGTTGGCCGCTGCCTGTTTGGTCCGCCATCGCCCCGTAAGGGACCGACGAAGTGTGCGTCGTGACCAGTGACCGATTTCGGAGCCCGTGGGTGGTGGGCGGGTGTGTATCTGTTTTCCAGGTCACGCGCGACGCGGTGTGTCGTGGTGTGGCCCGCCCGGCCACCCCACCTCCCTTCCCCCATGGAAAATCAAGGGAGAGTATTGCCCGAGACAGACGAAAGTGCAGCCACGAAACCTAAAAGGATGACCCTGGATGTCAACTTGGAGGTGGCTAGGAGACAGCTGAGCATGCATAGGATCACACTGCACTGCCACCGTGTGGGATGCCGCACATGTGTCGCCGTCGTGGTTTTCATCTCCTCCACCTATTGCCCTCACCTACATCCACTCTTTATCTCACTGAACTCTTTTTTTTTTTTTTTTCCGGTAAGACAGTGAGAATTTTCTCTCTCTCTCTCTCTCTCTCTCTGTCTCTCTCTCTCCTACTCTCTCTCATAATTGACCTGACAATGGGATGTCCGTTTTCACGTGTCCAACATAGCGATTCGGGATTCTTCCATGTTCCACGATGATCACCGTGGTGAGTCTGGTTACGGATCCGTCACCGGACAGCATCATGACAATAGTATGGATTGACTCTACTCGCCCTGCTGTCCATGACCTCCCGTAATTTGTGTATTTATTAATTGGAGTTAACTGGAAGCTTGTACTTTTTCCTCTCCCTCACCCATTGCACTCATTGTTCCTTCTTGGTATCCATGAGCCTGTTTCAGCTTCCTTGCATGTGTTCCTGCGTATTGTCTTGGGGATTCTGCCTCGAAGTGACAACATCCCTCTCGGACTTAAGTCACTTAGTTAACATCATCCCCTCTAGGTGTAGGTCTCTCCAGACCACGTGGCACTGTCCATTCGTCCATCCGCGGGCCCGTAGTGGAACTGCCGGGTCTTCCAGGAGTTTTCTGTGGAATGTTTTGAGGGACTTCTGTCCTGTTTTCCCTAATGGCTTTCCTCCACCTCCGTTTCGCCCTCTCCCCCTCGCCCCCACCACCAACCCCTGTTCCGTGTTGCCTTCTGTCTTCTGTCGGAGAGCGGATTCTGTCAGGTATGAGTCGAGAGCTCTGTGTCCGCCCGCCAGCCCGCCCACCCGGCCCCATCTCGAACGGTGGTCTCTATCACGTGTTCCGTCAGGAGCAGGCACTTTCTGCTTGTTTTTGGAACTTGCTGTCGAGATTCCAGGTTCTGGGCCTGTCCGGATACCTCTTAGAAACGGAAATGCGTGCGTTTTCCCCTTTTTAAAATTGTGTTCGTTTGTTTACTTATTTATTTATTTATTTACTTACTTACATTTATTTATTTATTTAGGCCTTTTTTTTTTTTTTTTTTTTTTTTTTTTTTTTTTTTTTTTTGGTTCTTGCTGCTGTTGTTGCTTTCGGTGGTTGTTTGTTTATTCGGGGAGGGGAGGTAATTCGTTTCTTTTGCTGGTTTGTTGCCTGACTTAGTGATTGCCTGACTTACCGACTTCCTTATTTACTTGAACGGAAGTCCTGAAGATCGAACCCTGCACCTTGCGCGTGCTGGGCAGGCACTCTGCCCCTGAGTTCTACGCTCCATCCTCCCCCCTCGCCCCCTCCCCCATTTGGGGGAGGAAAAAAATAATTTTTTTTTTCTTTTAAACTGAAAACGTCCTTTTGGGTCTCCCGCGCGTGTTTCATCCCTGGTTTTCTGGCTTCTAGGAGGTGGAGTTGACCGAGTTCTTGGGCTGTTGAGGAGAGGAACCCCTGATGGGCTGCGGTTGTGCTTTTTCTACGGTGTTTTTGTTTTTGTTTTTAAACCCCAGAGTAGTTCTACAACTTGATTTCCCTTTGGTGGTGGGTTTTGTCGTTTGTTTTCATGTTTCCTTCCTTTCTTCCTTTCTTTCTTTCTTTCTTTCTTTCTTTCTTTCTTTCTTTCTTTCTTTCTTTCTTTCTTTCTTTCTTTCTTTCTTTCTTTCTTTCTTTCTTTCTTTCTTTCTTTCTTTCTTTCTTTTTCTTTTCTTTTCTTTTCTTTTCTTTTCTTTTCTTTTCTTTCCTTCCTTCCTTCCTTCCTTCCTTCCTTCCTTCCTTCCTTCCTTTCTTTCTTTTCTTTCTTTTTTTTTTTTTCGGATGGGGCTACAGTTTCCTTGTCCACGTTGACTGTGTCAAACACACGCACCGACACACACACGCACACCCAGACACGCGGATGCGCATGCACAGTGTTGCTCTGTGTAGATGCACTGAACCTCGATTTACCGAGCGGGTGGCTATCGACTCGCCCCCCCGAACCCCCGCCCGCATTTTTTTGTTTTCCCTCCTCCTTCCTGCGGTTGTGGTCAGCCGTGCTGACGTCCGTGTTCTCACGACCGACCGCGAGTGCGTTTTCCCCAGGCGCCCGTTTGTTGTCTTTGGGCTTTGTCGCGATCTGTGCCGAGATCGATTTCTCTTTCCGCTTCGATGGGGTTCGCGGTCTTCATCCTTTCTTTTCTAGCTTCTGGGCTTTGCCTGTCTGCTTTCGAAAGACCTCCCGCATTCGAGAGGACGGACTCCAAAGCCGATTCCTGCGTTGTTCTCTGAGCGCTCGCCTGGTTTCGGTTTGCCAGCCCCCGCCTTCCCTCCCTCTTCCCCTCCTCCCCTTCCCAACCTCCCACCCGGGAACCCGGGATCTCGTCCTGGTCGCTCTGGGCCACCCGCGGCGTCGGCCCCGGCCCCGCCGGCGTGTCCGTGTGATCTCCCCCGCCCGGGGAATCGCGTGGGGAGCGCGTCCCCTTCGCGGCAGCCGCCCGGCCGGCCGTGTCTTGCCAAACCCCGGCTCCCTCCGTCCTCCCCGCCCTGATCTGTTGCCGGGGTCGCGTCGCGCCGCGTCGCGTCGTGTCGCCTCGTGTCGTGCCGTGCCGTGCCGTGCCGTGCCGTGACGAGGGTGAGCGGGCTCCGAGGCGGACGCCACGGGGCCGCCCGGCGCCTCAGTCCGGGACGAGCTCGGGCGTTTGGGCGGCCGGCGGCGGTCGGGATCGGTTCCGGGGACGTTGGCGACGGTTGTCGGGCGCCATCTGGCTGCCGCTCTGAGATCGTCCCTCTTCTCCCGAGCGTCGGCGACCTCGGCAAGGGATGGGGCTCGGCGGCGGGGCCCGAGGCAGACTTCGGGGAGGCTGGCGACACCGGCGGTGACAGTCCCCGTGGCGCTGAGCCGCGGGCGCGTCCTGCTCTCGGCGCAGATTGGACTCGCAGGATGATGAGGGGGTGACTGTCGCCGCGCTCCCGGGATCTCGTGTGCCGGGGGAAGCCGTGTGGCCTGGCCTGGTCGACCAGCATCCGCCTGTGCCCCTCCAGCCGCGGAGACCGACCCGAGCCGATCGGACACGGCCTGCGCCTTGCCGCCGCGGGGGAAAGGGAGAGAGTGTCCCGCGCCCGGGCCGCCGGCGGCTAGGTGGTCAGGCCCTCGTCTGCGTCCCTTGGACGACTGCTCGTGAGGCGAGGAGCGGCCCGGGCCCAGTGCGGTGAGGCCGGGGACGGGCGCGCTGGGGTTCCCGGTCGTCGGAGGCGCCTCCTTGGATGAAATGTTTTCTGAGTCCCGATGGATCCGGAGACGTGGCTGGGCCGGCCCCTGTTGGCGCGGGAGGCCTGGGAGGGGGTGCCCCCCGGCCCGTAAGCCTGCCCGCGTGGGTTCCGGTGGCGTTGGAGGGACCGAGACTTCATCCGGACTCGGGGACCGGCACGGGGGCGTCCTGCGAGGGATGTGGGGGAGGCAGGCTTTCCCCGGCCCGGGGCCCGGTGCTCGGGAGCGGTCCCTCGTGGGGGGCCCTCTCGTCGGAGGCGCCTCTGTGGCATCTCCCCGAGTCCCCGGCCACGCGGGCGAGAAAAGGGCAGGGCGTCCCCGGCCTGATCCCGTCTCCCTCTCGTCCCTTCCCATTCCCATTCCCATTCCCATTCCCACTTCTCCTCCTAAGCCTCCTCCTAATCCCCCTCCCCTCTCCCCTCTCCCCTCTCCCCTCCCCCTACCAACCCCCCCACCCCGGTCGATCAGATGGCCCCCGAGAGCTTCGGGGCTGCCATTTATGGGGGTAGGGCTGGGGGCAGGTGGCCGGACCGAGGTCCCGGGGTCCCCCCTTGCAAATCGTGGACCCGCCCCGTTTCTGGGCGCTGTCATTTTTCCTGTCGTGTTGGGCATTTTCTGCCAGCAGATAGGTGCTGACACGGTCTTCCTCGGTGTCTGTCACCGAGTGTTGGGTCTCCGGACGCGTGCGGGGCTCTGGGCTTCTCTCTGCGTGAGCCCTGGCCTGGTAGCCGACTCCGCTTCTGACACTTGAGCCGCCCGCCCGGGCCTGCGCGCCGGCTCTCGTGTGTGCGTCCGGCTGACGTGGCCCGTGGTGCCACCTCCGGTCTCTGGTGGCCCGAGGGCGGTGGGGTGAGGTGGCGGCGTGGGTCTTTTACCCCGTGCGCTCCCCGCCGCAGGCACCCGGTGGTGGCCGGCACGACCCCACCCCCGTAGGCTCCGTGCCGCGTGTCAGGCATTCCCCGCCTGGGGTCGTTGGCCGCTCTCCTCGGAGAGGACTGAGGAGTGGGTGGCGCCTGGCGAGGCTGAAGCAGGCCCCTCTGGTGGTTGTCCTCGCCGGGCCCTCCCCTCTGGGGCCTCCCTGCCCCACATGGCTGGCTCGCTCGCTCGCTCGCTCACTCACTCACTAGATCGATGTGGTGAAGTCATGCTCCCCCGGGCCGGGCCTAAGCCGCGCCAGACGAGGGACGGGGACGTTCATGGCGAACGTGGCTTCTCTTCTCGTTCTGCCTGCGGGCCCCTCGCCTCTCCTCTGCCGCCCGTGGGTGGCGGGGGGAAGGCAGGGGTGCGGACTCCGGCCCGACCTCGGTCTCCCGTGCCTTGTGGTGTCGGCGGGGCCGGGGTCTTGTGACGCGGCAGACACTCTCGCCTCCTCGCCTGCTCGGCGTCCTGTCTCGCGAGCGGCCCTCCCCCGCGGCGGGGGAGGGCTGCCCCGCCGCCACGCCACGTACCCCCTCGTCGGGGTGTGAGCGTGTCTCGCCTTGGTCCTCTGCGGTGCCCCTGGAGCGCTCCAGGTTGTCCCTCAGGTGCCCGAGGCCGAGCGGCGGCATCGCTTCCCGTCCCCAGCGAGTCCTCTCGGGTAACCCCTGCGGTGGTCGTGTCTCCCGAGCGCCTCTCTTGAGGCGTGGGGGAGGGGTCGAGACGGTAAGCGAGGCGTGGCCGCTCCCCACCCTCGGTGGGGCCGGGGCCGCCTCCTGAACGTCAGTCCTCACCCTGTACCGGGGGGGGGACTGACGTGGCCGGGCGCACGCCGGGTGGGTCCCCCTCAGCGGGGTTCGCGCCCGGGCGTGGGAGCGATCGTGGTGGGGCCGGGTGATGTGCCGGTGGGGGGCGGGCGTCTGTCCCGTCCCCACGCGGTCTTGGGTGCGTCTCCTCGCGAGGTGGCACGCACGGGTTCTCCCCGGTCCCGACCGCGAGCGCTCGCTTCTTGGCCCGCTGCTTACCCCTACCGCAGACCCCTCCTGCCCAGCCGAGCGCTGGCGTACACGTCGGAGGGCTTCCGTAGGCCTGAACGGGGCACGCTGGGTGGGGGGCGATGCGCCCTCGGTGAGAAAGCCTTCTCTAGCGATCTGAGAGGGGAGCCTTGGGGGCACCGGACCCCCCAGCCGCCGCTCCTCCATCCAGAGCGTGCAGTCACTCTCCACGGGGAGCGACTGCCGCGGCGTGTGGGCAGGGCCCCGTCGCTTTGGCGTGTGGGCTGCGCTGGCCCCGCGGTGGGGCCGAGTGCTGTTCTTGGCCTGCTGTGGCCCGCGCCTCCCCCCTCCGAGTCGGGGGAGGGTTCCGCCGGGCCGGGCCCGGCGTCTGGCGCGGGGCCGTGCGAGCGCGCGCGCGCGCGTGCGTGTGCGCGGGCTTGGCCTCCCCGGCGCGTGCCGTGGGGGGAGGGGGAAGGCGGTCCACCCCGACTTGGGCCCCCCCCACCAGTCTCCGCGCCGCGAGGAGCCACCCCACCTGTTCCGGTCCCGAGACGCAGCCACCGGTGGCGGTGCGTGGGCCACGGGTCGGGCCGCCTCGCTCGGCAGCGTTTCCCCGGGCCGCGAGGCCTGGGGGCGAGCCAGACGAAGCTGGGTGGCGGTGGTGGACGGACAGACGAGACGCAGACGGACGAGTGAGCGAGTGGAAGGGGCTACCCTCTGGAATGGGGGTGTTTAGCCTGCTGCGCGCGAGTCCCGGCGGCGAGCGGGGCCGGGGTGTGGGAGGAACCGCCGAGGGTTGGCTGAGGCCGGCCGGCGTCCTGGGCGTCGCGGGGCCGCCCCCACGTGTGGGGGTGGTGGGATCCCGCGGTGGTTTCCCCGGCGGCCCGGTCGTGTCTCGAGATTTCCCCTTCCCTGGGTTGGTGCCCGCCCGCACCCACGACCCCTGCCGGCCGTCGCTCTTGCGCGCGAGCGGCCCCTCCTCGTCGCCGCCGCCGGCCCTCCCCTGCCCTGCCAGGACCGATGGCCGCCCG
>NW_027413957.1:7820000-7850000 GCF_048773025.1 Camelus bactrianus | reverse complement strand
AGCCTTTAGTTGGCTTCTGTGACTCACTTGTACGTTTTGGAGTTCGGTTGACCCTGTTTGGAAGTCTATTCACCTATGGCTATAACTGTTTGTATGAAACAGATAGTAATAGAATCTCAAACCCATCTAAAAGAGAAAGAAAGGAAGGAGAAGGGGGGGAAAAAAAAGTCTCTATTATTTTCTTGCTTCCCTCTGCCACTCTTAATGGTTTAGATGTCTTCTTTTTACAATTTTGTGTTTATTCCGTTTGGAATGAATGGTAGTGATCACCTTTCCGGTGATGAGTGGTCTCATTTTTGTACCATCCTCCTTCTTCTCTATTTAGAGTAGACCTGTTGATGTTTCTTTTAGCATGGGTTCAGTGTTGCTAAACTCTTTTCGTTTTTGCTTGTCTGTGAAGTTCTTTACCTCCCCTTCTATTCTAAAGGATAGCTTTGCTGGATAGAGTATCCTAGGCTGCTTCTTTTTGTCTGTTTTGTTTTGTTTTGTTTTGTTTTGTTTTTCATTCAAGAATTTCAATAGATCTTGCCACTCCCTTCTGGCCTGTAGTGTTTGTGTAGAGAAATCCGCTGAGAGCCTTATGGGGGTTCCCTTGAAACTCACTCTGTTTTTCTCTTGCCTAAAGGCGTTTAGGATCATTGCTTTATCCTTGACTCTGGCCATCTTGATTAGCCTATGTCTTGGTGTGGGCCTGTTTGAGTTCTTTCTGTTGGGTACCCTCTGAGCCTCCTGGACTTGGATATCTGATTCCTTCTTTAGATTTGGGAAATTTTCAGTCATGCTTTCTTCGAATATCTTTTCGGTCCCCTTGGTTCTTTCTTCCCCTTCTGGAACCCCTATTGTGCGTAGATGGGCACGCTTTCGAGGGTCCCTTAGGTCCCTAAGATGGTTTTCGTTGTTCTTTATTGGTTTTTCTCTCAGCTGTTCTGATTGGGTTCTTTCTGTTGTCCTGCCTTCTAGGCCACTTATTCGTTCCTCTGCGTGATCTAGCCTGCTTTGGACAGCCTTTAGACCAGTTCTCATTTCAGCCAATGAGTGGACCAGTTCTCCTTGACTCTTCTTTATAGCTTCGATTTCGTTTTTGACGTATAGTATATCTCTCAACACTATCTCTTGGAGTTCCTTCAGGACTTGGATCACTCCTTTTTGGAAATCTTGATCGAGCGGGCCATCCACGTCTATTTCATGGATCGTGCTTTCAGGGAATTTCTCTGGCTCTTTTAATTGGGAGTGGTTCCTCTGCTTCTTCATAATGCTCCTATCTCTCTGGCACTGTGGCTTAAGGAGTATCAGTTATCTATTGGTGTCCTTAAGGAGTTTATGTATTTATCGAAAGCCTAGGCAGGCATAAAACTTTAAAAGAGAGAGGGGGATAGGGGGAGAGAGAGAGAGACAGAGACAGAGACAGAGGGGGAGAGGGAGAGAGGGGGTGGGGGCAGGATGTTAAAAGAATGGAGAAAAAAAGGTTTGAAAACAGTGTACGATCAATAATAGAAGAGCAAGTTGAAGCAGAATAGCAATTGAGCTGAGACGTCTTCTAAAAGCCTTTAAAAACAAATAGAAAAGATCAGAAAATAATATACAATTGTTTCAAAAGTAAATTTTTAAAAGGTAATCGGAAATAGAACAGATTTTAACAAAAGATAAAACAGAGGATTTTAAAAGACGGGAGAAAGAAAAGGTTTGAAGACAGTGTGTAATCATGAATAGAAGAGTAAGTGGAAGCAGAATAGCGATCGAGTTGAGACGTCTTTTAATAACCTTAATAAAAAGGAGGAAAAAAACCGAGAAACAATATTTGAAACCTGTGAATAACCAGTAACAGGAGATCAAAACCAAGAGAATGAAAAAGGGAAGGGGGTGGATGTTTAAAAATAATAATAATGAAAAGACTTGAAATGAAACATTTAAAAGGGATTAAAACCGTAAACGTATACGACTGTTCAAAAGTAAAGGTTAAAAAGGTAACAGAAGGTAAAACCGATGTAAAAGAGATTAAAAAAGAAAAAGGAAAAGAAAAAAAAAAAGAGGGAAAAAAAAAAAAAATAAAAGGATGTGTTCTCCTGGAGACGGTGCGCTCTTAACGGTTTCACCGAGAAGTCTTTCTGTCGTCGCCCTGTTTCGTGAACTCAGCTTGCTGTTTCCGCGGGCCCTCTGTCGGCGCCCTCGTCTGTGCTGCCCTCGGTGCCTGTGGGCAAGTAGATCGCGCCCCCTCCTGGCACCGCGGTCGGATGCTGCGTTCCTGCCGGGAAGGAGGGAGGGTGGCTGGCCGCCTGCCCTCTCCCGGCGCCGGTCGCTCCGCTGCTCTGTGCGGCTGTGTGCTCCGCCTCGGGTCGGCGCTCCTCTCCGTAGGTGGGCTCGGGGAAGACGGTGGAACCGCCCCGCCCCTGCTGCATTCCAAAACTCGGCTCCTTCTTAGTCTTGGTGGCGCGAGTTCTCTGAGGTACCGGGGCAGATATATAATATCTGCCTCAGGCTGAAAACGAGTCTCAGTCCTGCCTAGGAGGTTGCAGAGCCCCCGGGTGCGGATTCGAGTCTCGGCCCCGCCCCCGCTCCCGCCCCCGCCCGCGCGCTGCGCGCCGCGCGCCAGGGGCTATGGCGGCTGTGGCTGCGCCCCGCCTCTCTTCTCGCGAGAAGGGCCGGTGATGGCGCCGCGGGTCTGAGGAGATGGAGGCTACGGCGCCCCTCTCCCCAGGGCACACCGGCCGTGTTGCTTTGCCTTTCTTTCCCCGTAATGGACGGGTTGGGGGGGCGGGTTGTTCTGCTCTGTATCCCCTCCCGGCCACGGCGCGTGGTGCCGCCGCCACGGTCCTCTGCCCGGCTCGTGCGGCCTGTCCCGGCCCCCGGCTGCCGGCCTGCGACTCGGGCTGGGTGTCGCGGGGACCCTCTGTGCCCGTTTCACTTGGGTCGGTCGGTCAAGGGGCGCTCCGGGCAGATCTGAGACTCGGAGGCTCCCCCACCGTCCCGTCGGCCTCTCCGTTGGAGACGGGGAGGTCTGGCGAACGAGCCCTATTCCTCCTCTGCCGGGCCCTCCCGCACTGTTTTGCTTTTGACTCTTTCTTTTCTCCTTTTCTCCTACCAGATTTTGGGCGTCTTTGTCTTTCGAAGAGGGCGGTGTTCTGTCGGAGTTCCGCAGGTGGTCTGATTGGCCGAGTGGGTCCGTCGATGTGAGTTTTGGTGTATTTGTGGGAGAGGGTGAGCTACGAGCGTCCTTCTACTCCGCCGTCTTGCTTCTTCTCGGGTTATTTTTGAAGAGTAGGTGCTGGGGATTGAACCCTGGACCTTTATTTTTTGCATGCTAAGCATGGGCTGTACTGCCTGATCTCTAGACCCTCCCCACCGCAACCCCCCCCTTTCCCACCGCCTCCATAGTACTCGATGAATCTCCTACCTAGATATCTATGCTTCCTTGGAATAGGGCCGTCGTTTTCTTCATCGGATTGATGCACGTCTGTGGATTCGTCTCGTTTCTCTCCACTGCGGTGGGTGGCATCGGGGCGTGGGGTGGGGTGGAGTGGCGTGGGCTGGGAACAGTTCTTCACGTGTAGAGGTGGAGCGGAGCGATGAGGATGGTGACTGTTTCCCCGAGTGCTCGCGCCGGGTGATGGAGGCCTGTGGTCTGACTTGGAAGAGGACTCGGGTGACCAGAACAGAGCCCGTGTGGGGTCGTTGTGGAGGGAGGAACTCCACCCCCCCCCCAGCCCCAGCCAAGGCACTCGTACCTCATCGAGGGACGGTCGGCCGAAAACAAACGAAAGCTGTCAGAGGTTTGGGGGTGGGGGTGAAGGGGTGGGTGTGTGTGTCTGTGTGTCTGTGTGTCTGTGTGTCTGTGTGTCTGTGTCTGTGTGGTGTGTGTGGTGTGTGTGTGTGGTGTGTGTGTGGTGTGTGTGTGTCCCCGTTCCCCGTACCACGGTCTCTGGTCGAGGCCCCCCCGAGCGGAGAAACGCACGCCAGGCCGTCCGTGCTCCTGGTTGTCCGGCCGCGTGTCCCTGCCACCCAGAGATCCCGAACCGTCCCGCTCGCTCCCCTGCCATGTGCCATGTGCCACCTGCCTGTCGGCCGGGCGCTATTTTAGACCCTGCAAAGAAGTCGACCGGACGGACGGGCCGGGCCGAGCCGAGCCGAGCCGATCTGAGCCGAGCCCGTCCAGGCTGGGGTGGGTGGTGCTGGGTTCAGAGGAGTGGGGTACAAGCGGGAGGCGGGCGTCGATGGAGGGGAGGGGGAGGGGGAGGGGGAAGGGAGAGGAAAGGGGAGGGGAGGGGGAGCAGGGATGACGATGGTCTGGGGCTTGGCGTGTGGGGTGGGGGTGGGAGGGATGGTAGCCATCCTATGACTTTCTCTCCCTACCCCGCCTTTTGCAAGTCTGTTAGAGTGACAAGGTGGTGCTGGTTTCTGGCTGGTGCACACCATAGTGATTCTGTTCTTCTTTTTCCTGGTCTTTTTCAGGAACCCTCGTCCCGAGGGACTGAATCTAGTGCCCTGTGCTGCGCGGTACGACCTAGGGGTCGAATCTGCCAGGAGAGGACTTACAAGGATTTGGAGGATCCTGGAAAACTGCTACCATCCAGAATCCTACATGGATGTTCAAGATCTTGTGGATGGACGGACGGACGGAAGACGGATCGAATGGAGGCCCCGCCCCATCCCCTGGACCCCTTGGCCCAGGAGGATCGTGATGGGTCTGGAAAGGACTCTTCCGACGAGGGTCTCGGGATGGACTTTCTCGGTCTGCGGAAGGTGTTTCTGCACAAAGAGGAAGAGAGGGGCGTTCTCGGCCAGAGAGCCCGAACCGCCTCCTTTCAGGGATCCGCTCCAGTCAGGGTTGGGGTCGGGGTCAGAACGCAGCCACCGACAGCTCCCCTCCCTCGTCTTGGCTCTCCAACTTGGGAAACCCTCCTCCCTGCCCCCTCACCCATCTTCTCGTCAGCCGGCCTCCAGCTTCCCCGTGCCAACCACCTCTCTCATGCTGCCGGACTTTCCTCCTCCTTGGGCTGCCAGGAAGCTCTCCCGCTCCTCCACGTGCTTTGGCTTGGAATCCCTGACAAACACAAGCGGTGCTGGTGGGCGGGGCCGTGGGCGGTGGCAGAAGGACTCCCTTCATCTTATGGGAGCGATTTTTATCTCCATAGAGGTGGCGATTGAGAAAACACATAAAATCACTCAGAAGAATACCCATGTGTAGTATCCCTGACCTAGATCCGTGTCTGTCTGTCTGTCTGTCTGTCTGTCTGTCTGTCTGTCTGTCTCTCTCTCTCTCTCTCTCTCTCTCTCTCTCTCTCTCTCTCTCTCTCTCTCTCTCTGCCTCTCTCTCCATTTCGCTATTCTCTGTGTGTGTGTGTGCGCGCGCGCGCATGCGTGTCTGTCTGTCTCCCTTGTCTCTCTTTCCTCTCCTCTCCCCTCCTCTCCTCTTCCCTGTTCTCCCCCCTTCCCCCTCACCCCTCCACTCCTCTCTTCTCCCCTCCACTCCTCTCCTCTCCCTCTTCTCCTCTCCCCTCGCCTCTTCTCATTTCCCCTCCCCTCCCCTCTTTTCCCTCCTCTCCTTTCCTGTCCTCTCCCCTTTTATCCCTCCTCTCCTCTGCTCTTTCTCTCTCTCTCTCTCTCTCTCTCTCTCTCTCTCTCTCCCCCTCCCTCTCTCCCTCTCCCCCCCCTTCACTTCCCTCCCTCCTCCCTACCCCCCCAACCCCTACCTTCACAGGGCCTCATAGATTGCAATCGGTTTCCATGAAATGTGATGAAGAGGGAATGAATTTTAGAATGATATCCCCATGCCATCGAATCCTTCTTCCCCAGGGATAGCGACTTATTTGTGGTCGTGTTTGTTTTTGTTTTTCTTGTTGTGGGGCACATCGAGGGCGCAGGAGGCGTTGGGAGTGAGGGTGATGTTTCTCTTTCTGTCTGTCTCCTCCTTAGGACGGATTTTAAGAGGAGGGAGGACTCACAGAAATCTACCATCTTGTCTCGTACTGCAGCTGTGTTTGAGCTTCCTATACGATCTGGGCGGAACACTCCCCACCCTCACCTCAAGCCGCCATTGCCGCCCCCTCAGCCCCCTGCACCCCCGTCCAGTCCCACACTTGGGGCGGTGGTTGGGCATGGGGGGATGTTGGCGGGGTGGTGGTTGGTGGGGGGTGGGGGGGTGGAGGAAACCAGAAAACAGACCACTGTGGCACGTGGGTGACTGGGGCTTCAGGGTGAAGGAGGATGAATAAAATGGCCGGAATTAGGCTAACGGATTGCTTCTTCTTTTTTTGGCGGGGGGGGAGGGGAGGATCATTAGGTCATTCATTCATTCATTCATTCACTCATTCATTTGCTGGGGGGGGTGTCATTCGGTTTCTTATGCTCGCCCTGAAAACGGTCAACTGTCCTGACTGACTGGTTGCTGCTCACGGTTCCAGGCCTGTTGTTGAAACTGGAAGCTCTCGATCTTACTGTTTCTACTGTATTTCACTCATTGAAAGTCATCATCATGCTGGGTCTCTGAGTCTTTCTCCGAGGAGAAGGTCGGTCACGGGACTAATGACCTGACAAAATAGCCTGAGTGACCAAGAAGGCCACACCTTGAGTGCTTATGAGATAACGAGATCTAACCACCAGCCTCTATAGAATGGGTCACCTGGAGGCATCGTGACACCATTCTGAGTCTTCTGATGAGAAAACGATTCTGTGGATGGTGATCGATGCCCGATTGTTTGAGCTATGGCTCTAGAACCACCCCACCCACTCCATCCCCAAGGTGGGTACACAGTTTTGAAGACGCTAGCCTGCTGTGAATCCCCTTTGCCCGGCAGAGTGATAAAATGGCCTCTTTGCTTCTAAGCTCCAAGACCTTGTCTCTGGATTCTTGGGCTCGTCGGGGATGGGGGCCGATCTTTTGGCAACAAGCGTGCTTCAGAAACAGCGGATGCCCGAGAAGGACACTCTGCCTCTCCCTCTTCTTCCGGGCCTGAAATGGGGAGGAAAAAAAAAATCGCTTCCCCTGGAAGCTGGAGTCCGGAGCCCGCCATCCGGAGGGACTTCTGGCTTGGCCTTCTCCTGGGGTGGGGGGGGGAGGGCACGACACTGCACGTGTTCTTTGTCAACTCCCTGTTTCTCTCTTCTCGAGTTATCTCTTTGGGACGGCTCCCACACTGGGTGAAAACAGACAGACAGGCTGGTATGTCTCCCTACCCCACCCTTCGCCCCCAAATGACTGATCTCCTGTCCCATCAGAATCACCACTTGTTTTCCAACGTGGCTTTCTTGGATCCTGGAGGACTTGTAAAGGAAAAGCCCAGCTGGGCTAACAAGCTAAAGTCACAAATCTAAGTGTGATAAGTGTCCGTTTACTGATCTAAGTTCTGCTGGGCTAACTCGTAAATCTGAAGTTTAGTGTCAGTTTACTGGGCTAACAAGCTAACTCGTAAATCCAAGCTCAACAAGTGTCAGTAACGTGATCTGTTCCAAATTGATAAGCTCCAGTGTACTGATCCTTTGCTTTTTGTTGTTTGAGTCTTATTGGCGAATAGACCCATATTTGTAATTAACCCTATGAAACCTCATGTGCACGTCTTGGAGGTGCTCAGAGCTTCGGAGCAGAAGCCCCTCTGAGCCCGCCGGCGTAATAAATCTGAGTACTCCAACCCTCAGAGTGGTGCTTGTTTCTTGGCTGGCCTGTCATTTCCGTAACAGACTGATATCAACTTAGAGCCAAGATGGGCGCAGAACTGAAGGAGCTTCTCGGCTGGCCTAAGAAGCCTGTCGTCGTGATGTGGGAGGCATTCTTTACGAGGGACCTATCTGATTAAGTGCTTGACCGCCTTTTGGACTTTGAACCAACTTGGAGATAGGAACTAGGATGAGAGGGCACCCGAAATAGCTCAGCAAACTCTTCTCCATCCTTAGAAGACAGACAGACAGACAGACAGACAGACAGACAGACAGACAGACAGACAGAGTGTGTGTGTGTGTGTGCGCGCGCGCGCGCGCGCGTGTTTGTGCGCGTGCGGGGGTGTGGGAGAGGGAGGAGATGACGTCAGCGTACTGGACACTGTTTCAGTGACATGGGGAGTGCTGTCAACTAGGAAGGAACGTCATGTATTCTTCAGCCTTGTGTCTGTACAGGTGGGTACACTCAGGGTTCCAGAAAGGATGGGATATTCCTGGCAGTCGTCTACTGCCCTGGCATCGAGGGCTGGCTGGCTGGCTGGCTGGCTGTCATCCAAAGTGGAGGCTCTCGTGAAAGGGACGGAACCGAGTCCCGAGGAGATGCCTCCTTCACTGACTTTCATGCAAACACAGTGGACCACAGCCTCCGGAAAGAGGGTGGGTGGCACACGTGGCCCCAGTCTGTTCTGTCCATTCGGCAAATGGCCTGGGTTAGGGGAAACCCAGCATGGCGACCATCCGACAGGCCGACCCACCGACCCACGGACGTGCTCGGTTTCTCCCAGCTCCCTGGATGACCTCCCCCACCCACCCCCACCCCACCCGCATTCCTTCACCCACCGTGGTGTCTGGTGTCAGGGCACTTGGAAGATGACTCCCATTGTTCAATAGACAGGGGCAGGAAGATTCCTATAGGACCGCAAAAACAGTCAACTGGCCATACATACATACATACATACGTACAAACTTTTTGTCCCCAGAGGCCTCAGACCTCCTCTCTCTGGACCCGCTGAACCCCAGTAACTGGCCCCCATTCAACTGCCACATAGTAGGGGTCATCCAGACGTTCTTGGGATGGTAGGTATGACTTCCAAAGGGGTTGAAGCCTTCCTTCCCCCGCTGCAAGCCTGATGCCCTCAGCATGGCCAGGACACTGCTACAAACAAACAAACAAACAAACAAATAAACAAACAAACAAACACACACACACCACCACCACCACCACCACCACCACCACCAACAACAACAACGACAACAAAAGACAAACACATGCGTATGTGACTTGGGGACATACTTTCCGCAGCCTCCAGGGACGAAGGCACTCGCTTCACTGGGTAAATCCTACGAGGCTTCACTAAAGCGCTTGCCAACTTACTTCTCAGAAGGATCGATCTCTGCCCCCATCACCCGCCATCATCAGGCAAGGTCGTCAGAATCCATGGGAGGTATAGACTAGAAGAAGAAGTAGAGGAAGGAGGAGGAGGAGGTGGAGGAGGAGAATCAGTGACATGAGGTGTGTACGACTTCTTGTCTCCAAGAGGATTGAGTTTTAAATTTTTTTCTTTTCAGATACAAGGGAAAATAAACTTTTGTTTTTTCCCCTTCCTTTCCTTTTAGAGGCGGACACCCACATGGTAACTATCATACCTCTGTCAGCAGAATGGAACCCTTTCTCTTTTTCTCCCTCCCTGACCCTTCTGGGATTCAGAAATCCTCCGTGAGGATTTTTCTATTCTTGGCAGCAGAGTTATTAGCATCATTGACTTGGAGGCAAAAACTTAGGTTTCCATTAAACTGGGATAGACATGCATGGATAAGAGATACTAGTGCTACTCGTTTTCCTTAGGGTTCCCCTGTGTCTGTGGGGCGTGTGTGTGTGTGTGTGTGTGTGTGTGTGTGTGTGTGTGTGTGTGTGTGTGTGTGTGTGTGTGTGTCTGTGTCTGTGTCTGTGTCTGTGTCTGTCTGCCTGCCTGCCTGCCTGCCTGCCTGCCTGCCTGCCTGCCTGCCTGTTTATTGTAGGAACTCTCTGTCAATGGAAGTATAGTTGACTTACAATGTTGTGTTCATTTATGACGTACGGCATAGTGATTCACTTATTCACACACACACACACACACACACACACACACACACACACACGTATACTTTTTCAGGATAGGTTATTACAAGCTATTGAACATAGTTCCCTGTGCTAGACAGTAGGACCTACTTGTGTACCTAGTTTGTATAGGGTGGTTTATATCTGCTAATCCCAAACTCCTGATTTATCCCTCTGCCCTCCCCCGTTCCTCCACCCTACCCTGTCCCCTGTGTTAACCATCGGTTTCTTTTCCATGTCTGCGAGTCCAGTCTGTTTCTGGTTTGTAAATAGGTTCCTTGGAGTCTTTTTAAAATGGAGTTATTTATGTATGGATGGGTGTCTTGACTTACTTTCAGATCCCATCTAGAAGTGATGGCATAGGATATCTGTCTTTCTCTGGGTGACTGACATCACTAAAGCTACGGAACGCTTCACGTATGTGTGTGTGTCGTCCACGTTCAGGGGCCGTGCTGATCTTCTCTGGATGGTTCCCGTGTTAGTCGATGTGCTGTGGCAGCAAGCGCTTGCCTTAGGGTTTTTGTCTCAACCTGAAAGCCGGCCCGGAGACTGAAAGTCTTCTAGTTGCCTCCACTATCTGCCTAGGACCATCTCCACGAACGTTTCCCATTTTCTCTCACCCTTTTGTCTTGGCATCATTGAGTACTAAAATGCTCCGTCTCCTGAAGCCCTGCAGACTGAAGCTGGGCAACGGGAGGTAAACGTCAGAGAAATGGCCACAACAGCTCCTGTGGAAACCATCCTAGGGCCTGTTTTTGGAGGAGCCGCTCAGAGAGTTGAGCCGAACACCCCAGGACATCATCAGAGGCATTTCATACTGCTCGAGCCGTTTCGATGACCCCGATGTGTGGAAATCTCCTACCAGACTGACCCCCTACTCCCGGCCCTGAATCTGGTTTCTCATCTGCTCCAATGATTAACCTTTGTGCTGTACTTTGGTTTTCCACACAAGTGCCTCTTAGGCGATACCTGACTGCTTGCTCCCTAGGCCTAGCTTCAGAAGCCCATCGACACCACCGCCTCCTGAGACGAGATACTACAACTGTTTCCTTGAACAGACCTGTTCTCAGAACTAAGAAACTGGGTCCATGAAACGCAGGCCCTCTAGGAAACTATTCCCTCCCTCCTGCCCCCACACCACACGCACGCATGCACGCTCAGACGCACGCACGCACCCACGCACGCATGGACGCACACGCACAGTCAACAGCCCAGCTTTTAATGTGTAAAACTTCCAGGGAAGTTACAGAATAGGGAAATGTTGGGGTCCAGAGTAGGCTGCCCCAAAATGTGCCCGATGGACTATGCTGAATGAAAGGGACTTCACAACTGGCCAAGGGGGAGGGTATAGGTCAGTGGTAGAGTGTGTGCTTAGCAAGCAAGCACAAGGTCCTGGGTTTAATCCCCAGTACCTCCGGTCAAAAATAAATACATAAAATCGAATTCCTCTCCCCGCCCCCCCCCAAAAGTATACACTGCTGTATGTCAACTCTGTCTCAATAAAACTGGAAGAAAAAAAGGAAAAAAAAAATGATTTAACAAAAGAAAGAAACAAACAAACAAAGAACTGCCCGAGGCAAGAGGAACACTCTGGCCCTCCTTTCTGCCTCCCTGGAAGCAGGGGAAAAAGAATTTTGTTTTTTTAAAGTCTCCCATCCCAGAGGAATCTATCAAGTCAGAGGTCTGCTTCCATGCCCTTCCATGATTCTCAAACGGTGTAGTGGGGTTTACCCAGATTAGGAAAAGGAGGGGACTCCTTTGGCCTGAGACCAGGCGAGATTCTCCCCCTCCCTCCCGCCTCCCTCCGTGCAGTTGGGACGGGGTGGCCTAAGGGTGGGGAAATTGAAACCAAAGAACAAAAGCCGTTCAACAGAGAGGAGCCGGAGGCCAAGTCAAAGGCTCTGACCTGAGCACAGAGCTTTCTGCATTTGAATGAAGCGATTGAACGAGGCCCTGCCGAATGGATCCTCCTGACGTCCCCGCCCCCGCTTCCAGGAGACAGTCAGTCGATTTGGGACCGATCGGTGGAGAAGGCCTGGGAGGCGGCGGCGGCGGCGGCGGCGGCGGCGGCGGCGGCGGCGGCGGCAGAAGCGGCGGCGGGGGCGGCGGCGGAAGCAGCGGCGGGGGCGGGGGGTGGTGGTGCGCGGGCGGGGGCGGGACCAACGGTCGCTCCAACTCTGCCTGCCTGCCTGCCTGCGGGGCTGAGGCCTGAGGGCCACGCTGGTTCCTGCCACTCAGGGAAACTTCTGCGGGTGTTGCCGAAAGATCGCCCTCCCCCACCCCGTCCCTGACGAGCCAAATAACCCAGAGACAGGGTCTTAGAGTTTAGAAGAAAAGAGGCAGCTTGATTGCTTTGCTGGGCAAAGGGGACTCACAGCAGGCTAGTGCCCTCCAAACTGTGAACCCGTCTTGGGGTTGGGGTTTCATGCTTCTGTGGACGAACAGGTTGGAGCATGAAAGGGAATCACAACAGGCGGGAGCACAAAAGGTGCTCATGATCAACAAGGGTCTCTGATGAAACTTCCTCCTAAATCTGGATGAGTGTCTGGTAACATGGGACCTCCTGGTGGTCTAGTAGGTCATCAGCCCGTGACCTTCTTTATCTGGTCAGACTCACCTGGTGGCACCAGCGCCACGGAGGAACTCGGGGTGGGGGGTGGGGGGTGGGAGGGGGCTGGTCGTTCTCCTGAGCTTATCCTCCCGTGACTCCCTTCCTGGGGAAAGACTCAGACGCCAAACATGATTGTCAAGTTGAACGATCAGAGGAAGGTCAAATCAAACAGTTAGAATCGACAACTTTAGCTGTTTTTAACAGTGGGCCTGGAGCTGGGAGCGGTGTCTGGTCAGTCGAGTTTGCTGATCGTTCTAAAAGCAAGCAGTAAGCATAAAGCCAAAAATTGGCTTAGCCTAAGTGCGGCCACTTCATGATTCCTCCTTCACTGGGGGCTGAGGCGTGGGGGAGGGCGGGGGTGGGGGACAGGACTGAGGTGGCGGCGAACTTCTCCGTGAATGCTCGGAGCCGAACTGCTCTCTGGGCCGAGGTCTGAAAAAGGCCTGAGTCTCAGCTATGACAGATTCTCTCTCTTTCTGGGCACATGGACTGACTCGCCCCGCATCCTCCCATCCTGTCAGACCCTTTGGACACACACCTCCACCTGAAGAGTTCTTTGGCCTCGTCCAGAAAAAACAAACACACGCACGAACAAAACCAAACGAGCACACAGAAACCCTGCTGATCTCCTTGGACCCCATTCACTTCGGAGAGTCCCTCTCGTAGAAATCCCCTCTGCTCGATGATTTCACCACAGCCGCCTCCCTTTCTCCGGCACAGTGACCCCCCCACCCCCACCCCTGCGTGGGCCCTGTCCCTCTACCTATCAAAAACCAAACCCCAGGAGAAAAGAAAATCAGAATGCTGTTTTGAGCCACTGGATCTGTGAAAGGAACCAAACAGAAAGCTGAAATAACCAAACCAGCAGAACACCAAAAGCGAACAGACAGATACCCCAGAAAGAAGGGCACGCCGACTCTTGCCCCTTTCCTTCCTGGAATCAGGACATAACATAGATCTACACCCCACCCCCCCACCCCACCCTCCCCAGATGTCTTCTTTATGCCGGAACGAGAGTGACGTTCTTATTGTCAACGGTGCTGTTATGGAAATGACAGGCCAGCCAAGAAACAAGCACCACTCGGAGGGTTGGAGTACTCAGATTTATTACGCCGGCGGGCTCAGAGGGGCTTCTGCTCCTAAGCCTTGAGCACCTCCAAGACGTGCACATGAGGTTTTATAGGGTTAAGTACCAGCTTGGGGTATTCGGCCAATAGGCACGCAATAGCTTTAGCAACATCATTATCACGAAAGTAGAGGCAGTGAGGCAGCAAACCAACATTTCAAGGCCAGATATGTCTCTTTGAAAATCCAGCTGGCTAGCAAAATATGAACAGGGAATCAGCAAACCGGCACTTATTAATTTAGATTTACGAGTTAGCCCAGCAGAACTCAGATCAGTAATCCGACACTTGTTACACTTAGATTTGCGACTTAGCTTGTTAGCCCAGCTGGGCTTTTCCTTCACAGTGTAAAGCGGAGAAGGAGAGAATTCTGTACAAACAGACCTCGATGAAAAGAATCCTCACCCTCTTTTAGGCCCCCACCTCAACACACGTGCGCGCACACGCGCGCACACACACACACACACACACACACACATACACACATGCATGCACGCACGCGCGCGCGCGTATAGTTACTCCTGTTCTCTCTCTTTCTCTCTCCCTCTTCCTTTCTTACTGATTTTTTAAAAATGTTTACTGATAACACAGAAAAAAATTGCTTAAATCTTGTCCAGGAATGATATTCATTTTTGAAAACATGATATATATTGTAAAGGATTTGGGCTCCCTTAGAAAAATCCCAGTCCAGGCACGATTGTATAGCACCTCCTTTCACTTTCAAGTGTCTCATTTCAGACAATAAAGTAGCCAGTCATCTTCCTTATGCATGACCTTTGTAACTGGCACAAGTCAAACGGCACAAAATTCAGACCCAATCTCCTGATCCATATGATTCTCATATTCTTTTTTTTTTTTTTTTTTTTAGCGAGTCCAGAAGCTATGGGTCTGTGCCAACCACCCGTGGCTGTTCACTATCCAGCATTTCTTCCATTATCTTTATGTTGTCCTGTTTCTTGGAAGTATTAGTGCAGCTACTTTTCCCGATGGTCTGTCTCTGTCTCTGTCTCTCACTCTTTTCTCCTTCTTTTTTTTGGGGGGGGGGAGGAGGGGGATGGGTTTGATTAGGTTATTTATTTATTTTAATGGTGGTTCTGGGGATTGAACCCAGGGCATCATGCATGCTAAGCAGGCACTCTAACAATGATCTATATCCTTCTCTACACCGCCCCCCCGACCCTCCAGCACCCCCCCCCCGTCCCCGGCCAGGGCCTGTCTTTGCTCAACCCAATAGAAAAGCATTTATGTTTTGCCAGTTTCCTGGGTCCTTCTTTGTTTCATAAAACTGAGAAGAAATACACGTGGAAGTTCTCTCCTATGAATTGAACAGACTGAAGATCCTTTAAATAACCAAATGAGGTGGAAGTGCAGAGAGTACCATACGGGAACACACCGAGGCACATCGTCATCAAATTGACCAAAATTAAGGATAAGGAGAAAATATTAAAATGAACGAGAGAAAAGCAACAAATAACATACAAGGGAACTCCCGTAAGGTTATCAGCTGATTTTTCAGCAGAAACTCTACAGGCCAGAAGTGGGTGGCACAACATACTTAAAGTGATGAAAGGGGAAAACTGACAGGTAAGAATACTCTATTCAGCAAGGCTCTCGTTCAGATTTGAGGGAGAAATCAAAAGCTTCACAGATAAACAAAAGCTACAAGATTTCAGCACCATCAAGCCGGCTTTACAAGGAATGATAAAGGATGGTCTCAAGTCATCAAATCCTAAGGAAAGAGACCAAAAAGATGACAGAGAAAGGGAGGGGGGGAGAGAGGGAGAGAGAGAGAGGGGGAGAGAGGGGGGGGGAGAGAGAGAGAGAGAGAGAGAGAGAGAGAGAGAGAGAGAGAGAGAAAGAGAGAGAGAGAGAGAGGGAGGGAGGGAGGGAGAGGAGACCTTCGAAAGATTGCTTTGCCTGTTTAGGGTCTTCCGTTGTTCCTTAAAAATTTTGAAATTGTTTGTTCTAGTTCTGTGAGGAATGTCGTGAGTATTTTGACAGGGGTTGCATGGAACCTGCGGATTGCTTTGGATAGTGTGGCCATGTTGATAGTATTGATTCTTCCAATGCAAGAGCACAAGGCATCTTTCCATTTCTTTGTGTCATTTCAGATTCTGGAGTATAGATAACCTCCTCGATTAAGTTTATTTTTTGGCATTTTACTGTTTTTGACTCAATGGAAGTGTTTATCCCAGTTATAAAATTCTGGTTTTTAAAGTGGAGGGGGAAAAAAAAAAAGGAAAGGAAGGGCCACAAATGGCAAAATATCCTTCTTTCTCATGGGTGAATTGTATTCCATTACGTGTGTGTATGTGTGTGTGTGTGTGTGTGTGTGTGTGTGTGTGTGTGTGTGTGTCCCCTCTTCTTTATCTATTCAAATATTGATGTGCACTTAGGATGCTTCCGTATCTTGGCAATCATAAATGATGTTGCTGTTAATAGCAGGGTGTGTGTATCTTTTTGAATTCATTCTTCTTTTGTGGTTGGCTTTATTCCTTTGATAAGTATGTAAGTTTAAAAAGCTAAAGCTCTAAACCTTCCTGGAAACAATGAACAGTACATATATGTAAATTAAAAATATATGTGCAGTAAAAACATTTTAAAAAAATAAATAAATAAAAAAGAACGAAAGACAAGGAAATTAGCTATCAAGCCGTGAAAGACATGGAAGAAACTTAAAAGACATCTTACTAAATCAAAGAAACCGGTCTGAAAATTGTTACCAACTGTACAATTCCAACCAAATGACATCCTGGAAAAGGCAAAGCTCTAGAAACAATCAAAAGATCATGGTATCCAGGGGTTTGGGGAGAGGGAGGGAAGGAGGAATGAACAGATGCAGCGTGAGGGATTTTTAAGGCGATGAAATTATTCTGTAGGATACCATAGTGGTGGCTACATGTCATTGTACATTTGTCAAAACCCATAGAACGTACAACCTCAAGAGTGAACCGTCCTGTAAACTATGGACTTTGATGGATAATAACGTGTCCATGTCGGATCATCAGTTTTACCAAATAGGCCACACCGATGAGAGATGTTGAGGGGAGTGGAGGATATATGTGTGGGTGGGGAGGGCTATGTGAGAACTCTCTGTATTTTCTGCTCAATTCTGCTGTGAGCCTGAAACTGCTCTAGGAAATAAAGTCTATTAATCAAAAACAAAAACAGAAACAAAAACAAAACACCCAAATGAGGTGAACCAGGATTCAGTCATCCAAAATGGAGCTGGACGGCCAGTGGGAGGAACTTTGTTGCAGACATAGTCCTGTTTCAGGGAGGGGGACGTTGTCCCCTCCCTCTACACATCTTGAGTTCTCTGGGCTTGACTGATCCAAAAATGGACCCCAGACGGATCGTTGAGCAGGAGCGACAGGGAACCTACTGTCTTTCATTCAAGCACTCATGTGTCCCCGAAGCAGGCAGCTTTTCTCCGTTTTAGGACAAGAAATCAGCCCTTTGTGCGAAATGGGCCGGGCTGAGAGCCTTTGGTTTTGGGTGACCCGTCCGTGAAGAATCGAGACGGAGTTTGGGTTTTGGGGAGGGGGGGAAGCCCCTGAAAGAAGTCACGAGGTTGGTTGGTTTCTCTAGGCTTCCGGGGCCTGAAGGCTCTCAGTGGGTGATCAGGGTGTTTTCCTAAGTCCAGATGCAGGGAGGGCACCCTCCACGGAAGTGATTGATTTCCCGCTTTCAGGGAGACAGAAAGAAGAGTCTGAGGGTCCCTCTTGCGTCTGCTGGCCCCTCGGCTTCTTCGGTCACTCTCATTTCTAACCCATCCGTGTGCCACGGAGGCACATACATGTTTGGGGTGGCCTCCCCTGGGTCCCGACACCGGCATCAATGGGGGGAGGGGGGGCATGAGTGGTCAGAACTGTATCAAGCTCAAGGGCACCACCAACCGGTTTCAAAAACAAATCTGCCAGCAGCTGCTAGCCGCAGCCTGGTCGTTTCAAAGTTCCCGCCTTGCTCTTGTGGTGTGTTTTCTTTCGTTTCCCCTTCTCCACTTGCCCCGTGGGGTAGTCTGATGACACACACTTCCAGTGCTTCTTTCTTGCATCTGTGTCTCCTGGGCTGCAGTCCTAAGAGCCCCCCCCCCCCCATCGCCCCCGCCCCCCCCCAATCAACTCGTTTCTTTACCCTCCACCAGGTCTCCTGGCTTGGAAATCTCGGCTCACAGCATGTGTCTCGTGTCCTCTCTGAATTCACGGGCCCAGCCATCCACCCTAAGGAGACGGAGGGAGGGAAGGAAGGTTTTGACCTGGCGACCTTCCTTGCCGGCATCCTCCGGATTTGGGACCCTTCAGTGCGCCACCTGCCACCCGCCATACCACTCTCACCCTGAGGCCTAGCCCTCGGGGCTCCGTCCACGCGGAAACCTGAACGCGGACGGACCTGGACGGTGGGCGGGGTGGGGGTGGGGGTGTGGAGGGGCTTGCTTCATCACTGCCGGAACCGTGGAGGCGACCGGGACAGACGCGTCCTTCAAGAGGTGAAGGGACACGTAGCCCGGGCTAGGTCCGTGCCACAGCATGTGATTTGGCTCTAAAAAGGAAACCAGGGACCCGTGGAGCCGAGAGACCTGTGGGAGACAGGCGGGGCCGTTTCTGCGTGCCCCTGACTCCCTGAAAGAAGCCAATCTGAAAAGGTGGCATCCTGTAGGGTACCGGCTCTGGATGACATTCATTCTCAAAAGGGCAAAAGCCCCAGAGAGGGTGAAAAGATGAGTGGGGTCGGGGGTGGTGGTGGTGAAGGTTGTCTGTGTGGGTGTGTGTGTGTGCGGGTGTGTGTGTGTTGTGGCGGGGGGTTGTTGATGAATAGGTGGAGCACAGGGGACTTTTAAGCAGCGAAACTCTCCGGTAGGTAGGTCCACGATGGGATGAAAACCAACGTGTTGGATATGGCAATACCTAAGATGGGGTGAACTGAAAGAACCCTTCTGGGTGTCCCGCCCCTCAGCCGAAGTTTAAAGTCCTTCCTAAAGCCAGAAGGTAAAGACACACGAGAGCAATCTGAGGGGCCATCGCTGAGGAGTAACAGCGAGGCCAGTGAATCCAGTGAAAGACTGACTGACGTGGGGGCCTGGGTCCCTCGGCTCGACCCCCTTCCCCGGGAAACCGAAGCCTTCGACGCAGGGATGCGCTTTGACACGCTTCTGTCTCATCGGAGAAGGCTTCTTCTGCCTGGCATTGCGTGACGGGGCCGAGAAACCCGTCCTCTCCTCCTCTGCGTGAGGTAGCGGTCGCTCCCGCCTTTGCGCAGCGTTGAAGAAAGCTACCAGAAACACGGTTCTGCGTTTCTCTCGATACCGTGGGCGAGCGTCACGGCTTTTCCTTGCGTTCCACCATGCAGTCAGATAGCATTCTCAAAACTAAGCGTGCCATGCAAATTTTCCTTTTCCTTTTTTAAAGTGACTGTCAAGAACTTAGGCAGCATCGAGTGAAAACGTTGGGCACCTTCATCTCTTGGTTTGTATGGAGCCAGCTAGGTCATCAGACCCACGTCACCATGATTTCTGAATTCTAAGATCCTTTCCAATCCATGATATTGTACATTCCTGGGTCATGGGATGTCACTATGGCTGATCAGGTCAAAGGGAATGTGTCCCTCCAGAGCGCTTATTAACACGTCAGTTTATTTAAACGACAACAAAGGAAATTCCCTTCGGGCGATATTCATTCCACACGCTAAAGGAAAGCGATAGGTTGTGTGCCTGAGCCCACACAGTGTGACGCAGGAACGGGGTGGGGGTTGAGGGAGGAGGAACTCTGGCTAGTGTCCGGGACCTAACGGGAGATAGAGTGGAGGATTTTTGCCCTTCTTCAGGGACAGGGTGAATCGGCCCGAGGTTGACTTGTGCGCTCAGAAAGAGGGCCTTTACCGGATGCCCCGAGCAAGCAGACTTTTCTTTTCTTCTTCTTCTTTTCTTTTTTCAGTTTTATTGACATAGGTTTGACATACAGCCCTCTATCAGTTTCGGGTGTACAGCACAATGATTTGACTTCCATAGACTGTGAAGTGATTATTAGGTAACTTTAGTGACCAGGAAACAACGATATGTTAAAAGGGGGTTTAATCAACAGAACTGCTATTTCTGATGATCATCTATTCCTAAGAGAAAGGACAGATGAACACTCCAAAATGCAGGAAGTGCATAGTCACAGAATGATGAACAATCTTTACCCGTGCCGACGTTTTGACGCCAGGATACGTGGAAAGCTGAAGTTTTAGAACATAGAAATATTTGGCTCTCCATTTGACCTGGAAATCTCCTTGTTGGAAAGAAGCTAATTTCTCCTCCTCATCCTCGTCCTCCTCGTCCTCGTCCTCGTCCTCGTCCTCCTCCTGCCTTTTTAACTAAAAAAATAAAAAAATAAAATAAAATAAAAATTTTTTAACAAGAAGTTTTTATCTTTTTGGAGGGGGGACGGGTCATTAGGTGTCTTTATCTACGTTTCAATTAATTATTTAGATTTATTATACGTTTTCAGTGGTGGTACTGGGGACTGAGCCCAAGGCCTTGTGCATGCTGAGCACGCACTCTACCGCAGAGCTCTACGCTTTCCCAGAAAGGAGCAAATTTCTAAACATAGAACTGGATGAGTAGGTCAGCTTTTTGATCTCATAGAAGCAGCGGCCCAGTTCTCTGGGGGGAACCCTCCTTATCTTGTCCATCTCGACAACGTCAGAAACGTCTGTCTGCATAGCCCACAGTGGCCAGAGACTGAGGCCAGGGGGCTGAATCAGGTAGAACCTGAAACCGAATGGAAGAAACAAACAAACAAAAAAGGGTGGGGAGGGGCACGCGGAGGCCTTTTTAAACGTACACACTGCTGCGTGGTCTCCCTCGTCGAAACTCTAATTCGCAGCCTTCTTAAGGAGAAATATACACCTGAAACGTCTTTTTTCCACACAGAGTTTAAAAGCTTTCACCCTCTGAGCCGAAAAACCTTACCCGTCCCATCGGTTCTTTCTGAGTGAGTGGGTTCTCTAGTGTCCTACGCGTCTGCTGGGAAACAAGCTGCTGGAGAACCAGCAACTAGAAACCAAGCTGCACCAGCATTTCCATGAGCGTAAAATCTTACATTCACACTTACTTGCTTAAAAATGCACACGCCTGCTTTGTTTTCATGTTTTACACAGTCGATGACCTATAACATGTATGATGCTCAAGAAATTGTGTGAGGGGCAATCCTGAGATTGACCGTGAGGGCGCAACAGATGGCAGATATTTCCTTAGGGTAAAACAATGGACGGTCATGGGAAGCCAGATCATCCATTAACAGAACTTGGTTCTGGCAGGAAAGCATGTGGTTTAACCCCGGGGAAATATTTGCTATCTCGAGATGTCCCAGAGGCAATCACAGGATACACTTAGAAATTTTGCATCCCCCGAGGAGGGTGATTGTTCCTGGAAGGGATAGGCCTGAAATGAATCAGTTAGCCAGCAAGCAGAACTTCGTGCTTCTGGCATGAAATATCTAAAGCCCCACCTCTTTGATCGCATTTCTTTTTTTTTTCCCTGAGCCGTATACTCCCAATAAACAGGATGTCGACCAGGCTTTTGGCACTCTAGATCCACGAGACCTTGAGTCCCCTGGTCCCATTTTCGCTCTTTACTTGGTCTCTTTGTTTCTTAATTCTTGCGTCGCCCGTCCTCAGACACGGTCCCGAGCTGCGCTGGACGCAGCACCCGTCCTACCCGACTCGTGAGTGACCTATAGTTTTTAAATGAAAGCTACAAAATCTCTGGTCATGTCGATCTGCTGGTCTCGTCTGTATGAGACAGGGCAGTACCTGAGTTTCAGAGACACACACAGACACACACACAGACACACACACACAGACACAGACACAGACACAGACACACACACACACACACACACACACACACACACACACACACACACACACACACTCTAAAGGGAACAAAGAACAAAGAAAGATAGAGAAAGAAAAAGAAAAAGGCTCAGGGGAATAAAGGATTCGCTTGCTCTCTGTGACATGACCCAGTAGACCTAGTTGTCACGAGACAGGAAGCTCAACCCTCCGTGTTTACATTATCTGTTCCTGAGCTTTCTTGCAGAAAATTCTCATGCGTTTCTTTCCCCTCACGGAAGTCTTCTCTATTCCCCACAGAGCCTGGGGCGATGGCTCTTCACCCTGGAGCCGCCTGCGGCCGATCCAAGATATCGGATGATTTGTGGAAGTGATCAGTGATCCTGAGACAAAGCCCTTCCTTTAGGTAGAAAAGCATGGCCCCTGCTGCTCAGGGAGCTGGCACTCCCCCTCCCTCTCCCCTCATGCCACCTTCTCCTTTGTGCACAAGCTATCGCTTTCGCAAAAGAGCTTGGCTTGCCTGAGAGTCTTGTGGAAGCCATCCTCATTTCTATGGTACTGCCGTCCAAGGATCTGGAAAGGGCTCGGTCCCATGTATGCATGTATGCATGTAGGCACTTGTGTATGTCCCCGGCTTGTAGGCCTGGCATGTTTCTTCCTCCACATACACTTGCCAGAGTTCATTCATGAAAGAGCTCTATGGAACTGGTTTTCAAGGGAACATGCAGGCAGGGAATGCGAACAGGAAGGAACCCAAATGTTTTCCTTCAGGTTGACATGATCTAGGACAGATCCTTTCATCCAGAAAAGCAAATGTCAAGGGATCGGTCTCGTGAAAAGAGCCATGTCTTGATTGTGACGAGCAGCATTCGAGGTGAAACTTTTCGCCTCCCTAGGTTTACCCCGAATCCATTAAGTTCCTGTGGGTTATCTCTGTCATGAAACGTGTCAGCCAGGAAAAAAAAAAAAAAAAAAAAAAAAAGAGTCTGGGAGCGATGGTTGGCTCGGTCTCAAGTCTCAGGAAGTGTTCACACCCCAAGCAGTCCGAGGGGGTAGTGTGTGTGTGTGTGTGTGGGAGGCGGTCCATCTCTGAAAAATTGGTGCCTCCTCCACGTAGTTTTTGGTCCCTTGCAACTGAAGCATCTGGCGACGTCCCTGGAATGTTTAGATCGTTTCCAAAGAAGATGAGATACGGAAGCGTTCGTTCCTGGCTCCATGAGTCGAAGGGGACGTGCTTTAATATCTTTCTGACAGAAAAGACTCGAGATCTGTCAGTGTGTTGGCCGACATGACTGGTATACCTTCGGAGGATGGATGGACCTACAGACAGACAGACAGACCGGAATACATACATACTTACTTACATACGTACATATGTAAACATACAATACAATACAATACAATACAATACAATAAAACAAAACAAAATGAAACAGAATAAAATAAAATAAAATAAAATAAAATAAAATAAAATAAAATAAAATAAAATAAATTAAATTAAATTATATTAAAATAAAAGGATGCTGTGAGGAGAAAGTGTCTGTTTCTGGCTAGGACCAAATCGTGTCCCTACGTGGACCGGTTGGGAAAGACTGGTGTCCCAGATGGTTCACCGTGACTTCCTCGTGAACATTTGCTGTGACCGATTCGGGCTTCGGAACAGTCACGGTCTCGTTCTGAGGAACGTCTCCTGGAAAGCATGTGGAGACCGTCTTCGTCTGCCGTCCTTAGGAAACGTTCCAGCAGAGCGGGTGTCCGAGAGCCTCTAGGGGCGATGGCTATGCTTCGTGGACGTCTGTCCCTCTTCAGGCCGAATTTCGTGGAAGTATGCTGATCTGGCCAGCCGACAAGTCTGAATGGGGGTGATTTTTTGGTAGAAATGCGCGTCCTTGGAGAGACCAGGGGAAGGGGAGCATGTCTCAGTGGAAACTCTCGTACAGCGTGATAGAGATGAGAATGCGGTTCTGTGTCATCATCTTTGCGTGCTTCCCGCCACCCTCCCCCTCCCCGCCCCGCCCCGCCTTCCACTGATACGCTGGGCCACGTCACGCGTGCTTCGAGTTTTCTCCGATGGTTGGCCAACGCTCTTCCGACTCCCGTTGCCCATGGTTCTCCCGCTTTGGACTTGGCATCCTCGAGAACCAAAGCCGCCCTTTCCCTGAAGCCCCGCCGAGCCGGGCTGAGCAGCTGGACATCTGCTGGAGAGAGGTCACTGCCGTGTCCCCTCTCGAGACCCTCCTCCTGCCCGTTGCTGTGGAGGCCACTCAGAAAGTGGACCTGAACCCGCATGCGTTTTTCAGGCCACCCGAGCCTCTTCGAGCCCGATGCCTAGACATCTTCCTGACTGGTGGCGCTCCGGACTCACACCCTGGGTTTCTCGTTGGCTTCAGCCACGGACCTTTGTCTTCCTGGAACGAAAGACCAGACCGGTTTCATCAGGTGGAACCACCTGCCTGGTGGCGGGACTGTCGTGGAACCCTATGGACCACCCCGAAGTGTATATGCAGCCCAAGGGCGATCTCTCCAGTTGAACAACCATCGAGGCCCAAAAGGACCCCTGCCCCGGGAAGAAAGAAACTTTGACCTTGACCCTTAGCTGCCCGAACGAGAATTTGGATCAGGGTTGGGTAGGGTGATGGAGATCTCCCTTGGCACAGTTCCCGTGTGCGGGACTTTCAATGACTCTGTCTTCCTGAAAGGACACCCGCCCCCTGAACACGCTGTCTCGTCATCAGTTTGTTTCCACGAGGGACGAACCGTCATTGTGTGCACGACAAAGTTGGCCGCTGCCTGTTTGGTCCGCCATCGCCCCGTAAGGGACCGACGAAGTGTGCGTCGTGACCAGTGACCGATTTCGGAGCCCGTGGGTGGTGGGCGGGTGTGTATCTGTTTTCCAGGTCACGCGCGACGCGGTGTGTCGTGGTGTGGCCCGCCCGGCCACCCCACCTCCCTTCCCCCATGGAAAATCAAGGGAGAGTATTGCCCGAGACAGACGAAAGTGCAGCCACGAAACCTAAAAGGATGACCCTGGATGTCAACTTGGAGGTGGCTAGGAGACAGCTGAGCATGCATAGGATCACACTGCACTGCCACCGTGTGGGATGCCGCACATGTGTCGCCGTCGTGGTTTTCATCTCCTCCACCTATTGCCCTCACCTACATCCACTCTTTATCTCACTGAACTCTTTTTTTTTTTTTTTTCCGGTAAGACAGTGAGAATTTTCTCTCTCTCTCTCTCTCTCTCTCTGTCTCTCTCTCTCCTACTCTCTCTCATAATTGACCTGACAATGGGATGTCCGTTTTCACGTGTCCAACATAGCGATTCGGGATTCTTCCATGTTCCACGATGATCACCGTGGTGAGTCTGGTTACGGATCCGTCACCGGACAGCATCATGACAATAGTATGGATTGACTCTACTCGCCCTGCTGTCCATGACCTCCCGTAATTTGTGTATTTATTAATTGGAGTTAACTGGAAGCTTGTACTTTTTCCTCTCCCTCACCCATTGCACTCATTGTTCCTTCTTGGTATCCATGAGCCTGTTTCAGCTTCCTTGCATGTGTTCCTGCGTATTGTCTTGGGGATTCTGCCTCGAAGTGACAACATCCCTCTCGGACTTAAGTCACTTAGTTAACATCATCCCCTCTAGGTGTAGGTCTCTCCAGACCACGTGGCACTGTCCATTCGTCCATCCGCGGGCCCGTAGTGGAACTGCCGGGTCTTCCAGGAGTTTTCTGTGGAATGTTTTGAGGGACTTCTGTCCTGTTTTCCCTAATGGCTTTCCTCCACCTCCGTTTCGCCCTCTCCCCCTCGCCCCCACCACCAACCCCTGTTCCGTGTTGCCTTCTGTCTTCTGTCGGAGAGCGGATTCTGTCAGGTATGAGTCGAGAGCTCTGTGTCCGCCCGCCAGCCCGCCCACCCGGCCCCATCTCGAACGGTGGTCTCTATCACGTGTTCCGTCAGGAGCAGGCACTTTCTGCTTGTTTTTGGAACTTGCTGTCGAGATTCCAGGTTCTGGGCCTGTCCGGATACCTCTTAGAAACGGAAATGCGTGCGTTTTCCCCTTTTTAAAATTGTGTTCGTTTGTTTACTTATTTATTTATTTATTTACTTACTTACATTTATTTATTTATTTAGGCCTTTTTTTTTTTTTTTTTTTTTTTTTTTTTTTTTTTTTTTTTGGTTCTTGCTGCTGTTGTTGCTTTCGGTGGTTGTTTGTTTATTCGGGGAGGGGAGGTAATTCGTTTCTTTTGCTGGTTTGTTGCCTGACTTAGTGATTGCCTGACTTACCGACTTCCTTATTTACTTGAACGGAAGTCCTGAAGATCGAACCCTGCACCTTGCGCGTGCTGGGCAGGCACTCTGCCCCTGAGTTCTACGCTCCATCCTCCCCCCTCGCCCCCTCCCCCATTTGGGGGAGGAAAAAAATAATTTTTTTTTTCTTTTAAACTGAAAACGTCCTTTTGGGTCTCCCGCGCGTGTTTCATCCCTGGTTTTCTGGCTTCTAGGAGGTGGAGTTGACCGAGTTCTTGGGCTGTTGAGGAGAGGAACCCCTGATGGGCTGCGGTTGTGCTTTTTCTACGGTGTTTTTGTTTTTGTTTTTAAACCCCAGAGTAGTTCTACAACTTGATTTCCCTTTGGTGGTGGGTTTTGTCGTTTGTTTTCATGTTTCCTTCCTTTCTTCCTTTCTTTCTTTCTTTCTTTCTTTCTTTCTTTCTTTCTTTCTTTCTTTCTTTCTTTTTCTTTCTTTCTTTCTTTCTTTCTTTCTTTCTTTCTTTCTTTCTTTCTTTCTTTCTTTCTTTCTTTCTTTCTTTTTCTTTTCTTTTCTTTTCTTTTCTTTTCTTTTCTTTCCTTCCTTCCTTCCTTCCTTCCTTCCTTCCTTCCTTCCTTCCTTTCTTTCTTTTCTTTCTTTTTTTTTTTTTCGGATGGGGCTACAGTTTCCTTGTCCACGTTGACTGTGTCAAACACACGCACCGACACACACACGCACACCCAGACACGCGGATGCGCATGCACAGTGTTGCTCTGTGTAGATGCACTGAACCTCGATTTACCGAGCGGGTGGCTATCGACTCGCCCCCCCGAACCCCCGCCCGCATTTTTTTGTTTTCCCTCCTCCTTCCTGCGGTTGTGGTCAGCCGTGCTGACGTCCGTGTTCTCACGACCGACCGCGAGTGCGTTTTCCCCAGGCGCCCGTTTGTTGTCTTTGGGCTTTGTCGCGATCTGTGCCGAGATCGATTTCTCTTTCCGCTTCGATGGGGTTCGCGGTCTTCATCCTTTCTTTTCTAGCTTCTGGGCTTTGCCTGTCTGCTTTCGAAAGACCTCCCGCATTCGAGAGGACGGACTCCAAAGCCGATTCCTGCGTTGTTCTCTGAGCGCTCGCCTGGTTTCGGTTTGCCAGCCCCCGCCTTCCCTCCCTCTTCCCCTCCTCCCCTTCCCAACCTCCCACCCGGGAACCCGGGATCTCGTCCTGGTCGCTCTGGGCCACCCGCGGCGTCGGCCCCGGCCCCGCCGGCGTGTCCGTGTGATCTCCCCCGCCCGGGGAATCGCGTGGGGAGCGCGTCCCCTTCGCGGCAGCCGCCCGGCCGGCCGTGTCTTGCCAAACCCCGGCTCCCTCCGTCCTCCCCGCCCTGATCTGTTGCCGGGGTCGCGTCGCGCCGCGTCGCGTCGTGTCGCCTCGTGTCGTGCCGTGCCGTGCCGTGCCGTGCCGTGACGAGGGTGAGCGGGCTCCGAGGCGGACGCCACGGGGCCGCCCGGCGCCTCAGTCCGGGACGAGCTCGGGCGTTTGGGCGGCCGGCGGCGGTCGGGATCGGTTCCGGGGACGTTGGCGACGGTTGTCGGGCGCCATCTGGCTGCCGCTCTGAGATCGTCCCTCTTCTCCCGAGCGTCGGCGACCTCGGCAAGGGATGGGGCTCGGCGGCGGGGCCCGAGGCAGACTTCGGGGAGGCTGGCGACACCGGCGGTGACAGTCCCCGTGGCGCTGAGCCGCGGGCGCGTCCTGCTCTCGGCGCAGATTGGACTCGCAGGATGATGAGGGGGTGACTGTCGCCGCGCTCCCGGGATCTCGTGTGCCGGGGGAAGCCGTGTGGCCTGGCCTGGTCGACCAGCATCCGCCTGTGCCCCTCCAGCCGCGGAGACCGACCCGAGCCGATCGGACACGGCCTGCGCCTTGCCGCCGCGGGGGAAAGGGAGAGAGTGTCCCGCGCCCGGGCCGCCGGCGGCTAGGTGGTCAGGCCCTCGTCTGCGTCCCTTGGACGACTGCTCGTGAGGCGAGGAGCGGCCCGGGCCCAGTGCGGTGAGGCCGGGGACGGGCGCGCTGGGGTTCCCGGTCGTCGGAGGCGCCTCCTTGGATGAAATGTTTTCTGAGTCCCGATGGATCCGGAGACGTGGCTGGGCCGGCCCCTGTTGGCGCGGGAGGCCTGGGAGGGGGTGCCCCCCGGCCCGTAAGCCTGCCCGCGTGGGTTCCGGTGGCGTTGGAGGGACCGAGACTTCATCCGGACTCGGGGACCGGCACGGGGGCGTCCTGCGAGGGATGTGGGGGAGGCAGGCTTTCCCCGGCCCGGGGCCCGGTGCTCGGGAGCGGTCCCTCGTGGGGGGCCCTCTCGTCGGAGGCGCCTCTGTGGCATCTCCCCGAGTCCCCGGCCACGCGGGCGAGAAAAGGGCAGGGCGTCCCCGGCCTGATCCCGTCTCCCTCTCGTCCCTTCCCATTCCCATTCCCATTCCCATTCCCACTTCTCCTCCTAAGCCTCCTCCTAATCCCCCTCCCCTCTCCCCTCTCCCCTCTCCCCTCCCCCTACCAACCCCCCCACCCCGGTCGATCAGATGGCCCCCGAGAGCTTCGGGGCTGCCATTTATGGGGGTAGGGCTGGGGGCAGGTGGCCGGACCGAGGTCCCGGGGTCCCCCCTTGCAAATCGTGGACCCGCCCCGTTTCTGGGCGCTGTCATTTTTCCTGTCGTGTTGGGCATTTTCTGCCAGCAGATAGGTGCTGACACGGTCTTCCTCGGTGTCTGTCACCGAGTGTTGGGTCTCCGGACGCGTGCGGGGCTCTGGGCTTCTCTCTGCGTGAGCCCTGGCCTGGTAGCCGACTCCGCTTCTGACACTTGAGCCGCCCGCCCGGGCCTGCGCGCCGGCTCTCGTGTGTGCGTCCGGCTGACGTGGCCCGTGGTGCCACCTCCGGTCTCTGGTGGCCCGAGGGCGGTGGGGTGAGGTGGCGGCGTGGGTCTTTTACCCCGTGCGCTCCCCGCCGCAGGCACCCGGTGGTGGCCGGCACGACCCCACCCCCGTAGGCTCCGTGCCGCGTGTCAGGCATTCCCCGCCTGGGGTCGTTGGCCGCTCTCCTCGGAGAGGACTGAGGAGTGGGTGGCGCCTGGCGAGGCTGAAGCAGGCCCCTCTGGT
Source organism: Camelus bactrianus (assembly GCF_048773025.1). NCBI lineage: Eukaryota > Metazoa > Chordata > Mammalia > Artiodactyla > Camelidae > Camelus > Camelus bactrianus. The sequence goes on along the minus strand of NW_027413957.1, from coordinate 7,821,285 downwards.
GGTTGTCCTCGCCGGGCCCTCCCCTCTGGGGCCTCCCTGCCCCACATGGCTGGCTCGCTCGCTCGCTCGCTCACTCACTCACTAGATCGATGTGGTGAAGTCATGCTCCCCCGGGCCGGGCCTAAGCCGCGCCAGACGAGGGACGGGGACGTTCATGGCGAACGTGGCTTCTCTTCTCGTTCTGCCTGCGGGCCCCTCGCCTCTCCTCTGCCGCCCGTGGGTGGCGGGGGGAAGGCAGGGGTGCGGACTCCGGCCCGACCTCGGTCTCCCGTGCCTTGTGGTGTCGGCGGGGCCGGGGTCTTGTGACGCGGCAGACACTCTCGCCTCCTCGCCTGCTCGGCGTCCTGTCTCGCGAGCGGCCCTCCCCCGCGGCGGGGGAGGGCTGCCCCGCCGCCACGCCACGTACCCCCTCGTCGGGGTGTGAGCGTGTCTCGCCTTGGTCCTCTGCGGTGCCCCTGGAGCGCTCCAGGTTGTCCCTCAGGTGCCCGAGGCCGAGCGGCGGCATCGCTTCCCGTCCCCAGCGAGTCCTCTCGGGTAACCCCTGCGGTGGTCGTGTCTCCCGAGCGCCTCTCTTGAGGCGTGGGGGAGGGGTCGAGACGGTAAGCGAGGCGTGGCCGCTCCCCACCCTCGGTGGGGCCGGGGCCGCCTCCTGAACGTCAGTCCTCACCCTGTACCGGGGGGGGGACTGACGTGGCCGGGCGCACGCCGGGTGGGTCCCCCTCAGCGGGGTTCGCGCCCGGGCGTGGGAGCGATCGTGGTGGGGCCGGGTGATGTGCCGGTGGGGGGCGGGCGTCTGTCCCGTCCCCACGCGGTCTTGGGTGCGTCTCCTCGCGAGGTGGCACGCACGGGTTCTCCCCGGTCCCGACCGCGAGCGCTCGCTTCTTGGCCCGCTGCTTACCCCTACCGCAGACCCCTCCTGCCCAGCCGAGCGCTGGCGTACACGTCGGAGGGCTTCCGTAGGCCTGAACGGGGCACGCTGGGTGGGGGGCGATGCGCCCTCGGTGAGAAAGCCTTCTCTAGCGATCTGAGAGGGGAGCCTTGGGGGCACCGGACCCCCCAGCCGCCGCTCCTCCATCCAGAGCGTGCAGTCACTCTCCACGGGGAGCGACTGCCGCGGCGTGTGGGCAGGGCCCCGTCGCTTTGGCGTGTGGGCTGCGCTGGCCCCGCGGTGGGGCCGAGTGCTGTTCTTGGCCTGCTGTGGCCCGCGCCTCCCCCCTCCGAGTCGGGGGAGGGTTCCGCCGGGCCGGGCCCGGCGTCTGGCGCGGGGCCGTGCGAGCGCGCGCGC
>NW_027413957.1:7777500-7807500 GCF_048773025.1 Camelus bactrianus | reverse complement strand
TTTTCTTTTCTTTTCTTTTCTTTTCTTTTCTTTTCTTTTTTCTTTTTTTTCTTTTTCTTTCTTTCCTTTCTTCCTTCCTTCCTCCTTCTTTCTTTCTTTCTTTCTTTCTTTTTCTTTCTTTCCTTTCTTTCTTTCTTTCTTTCTTTCTTTCTTTCTTTCTTTCTTTCTTTCTTTCTTCTCTCTTTTTATTTTAACCTCTACTCTATTGATTTCCTGATCTTTAGGATTTCCTTCCTTCTGCTAACTTTTGGGTGTTTCTGCTCTTCTTTTTTTTAGTTCTTTCAGCTGGTGGGTTCGATTGTTTCTTTGAGATCATTCTTCATTTTTGAGGAAGGCCTGTATCGCTATAAAGTTCCCCCTTAGTGCAGCCTTGGCTGCGTCCCATAAGTTTTGGGTGGTTGGGTTTTCATTTTCATTTGTATCAAGGTTCTCTTTGCTGTTGTTGTTGTTGCTGTTGCTGTTGTTGTTGTTGCTGTTGCTGTTGCTGTTGCTGTTGTTGTTGCTGGGTTTTTTGTTTATTTCAACTTTGATTTCATCATTCACCCATTGGCTTTTCGATAGCATGTTGTTTCATCTCCATGCTTCCCCCCCCCCCCCCCCCCCGCCTTTAGTTAGCCTTTAGTTGGCTTCTGTGACTCACTTGTACGTTTTGGAGTTCGGTTGACCCTGTTTGGAAGTCTATTCACCTATGGCTATAACTGTTTGTATGAAACAGATAGTAATAGAATCTCAAACCCATCTAAAAGAGAAAGAAAGGAAGGAGAAGGGGGGGAAAAAAAAGTCTCTATTATTTTCTTGCTTCCCTCTGCCACTCTTAATGGTTTAGATGTCTTCTTTTTACAATTTTGTGTTTATTCCGTTTGGAATGAATGGTAGTGATCACCTTTCCGGTGATGAGTGGTCTCATTTTTGTACCATCCTCCTTCTTCTCTATTTAGAGTAGACCTGTTGATGTTTCTTTTAGCATGGGTTCAGTGTTGCTAAACTCTTTTCGTTTTTGCTTGTCTGTGAAGTTCTTTACCTCCCCTTCTATTCTAAAGGATAGCTTTGCTGGATAGAGTATCCTAGGCTGCTTCTTTTTGTCTGTTTTGTTTTGTTTTGTTTTGTTTTGTTTTTCATTCAAGAATTTCAATAGATCTTGCCACTCCCTTCTGGCCTGTAGTGTTTGTGTAGAGAAATCCGCTGAGAGCCTTATGGGGGTTCCCTTGAAACTCACTCTGTTTTTCTCTTGCCTAAAGGCGTTTAGGATCATTGCTTTATCCTTGACTCTGGCCATCTTGATTAGCCTATGTCTTGGTGTGGGCCTGTTTGAGTTCTTTCTGTTGGGTACCCTCTGAGCCTCCTGGACTTGGATATCTGATTCCTTCTTTAGATTTGGGAAATTTTCAGTCATGCTTTCTTCGAATATCTTTTCGGTCCCCTTGGTTCTTTCTTCCCCTTCTGGAACCCCTATTGTGCGTAGATGGGCACGCTTTCGAGGGTCCCTTAGGTCCCTAAGATGGTTTTCGTTGTTCTTTATTGGTTTTTCTCTCAGCTGTTCTGATTGGGTTCTTTCTGTTGTCCTGCCTTCTAGGCCACTTATTCGTTCCTCTGCGTGATCTAGCCTGCTTTGGACAGCCTTTAGACCAGTTCTCATTTCAGCCAATGAGTGGACCAGTTCTCCTTGACTCTTCTTTATAGCTTCGATTTCGTTTTTGACGTATAGTATATCTCTCAACACTATCTCTTGGAGTTCCTTCAGGACTTGGATCACTCCTTTTTGGAAATCTTGATCGAGCGGGCCATCCACGTCTATTTCATGGATCGTGCTTTCAGGGAATTTCTCTGGCTCTTTTAATTGGGAGTGGTTCCTCTGCTTCTTCATAATGCTCCTATCTCTCTGGCACTGTGGCTTAAGGAGTATCAGTTATCTATTGGTGTCCTTAAGGAGTTTATGTATTTATCGAAAGCCTAGGCAGGCATAAAACTTTAAAAGAGAGAGGGGGATAGGGGGAGAGAGAGAGAGACAGAGACAGAGACAGAGGGGGAGAGGGAGAGAGGGGGTGGGGGCAGGATGTTAAAAGAATGGAGAAAAAAAGGTTTGAAAACAGTGTACGATCAATAATAGAAGAGCAAGTTGAAGCAGAATAGCAATTGAGCTGAGACGTCTTCTAAAAGCCTTTAAAAACAAATAGAAAAGATCAGAAAATAATATACAATTGTTTCAAAAGTAAATTTTTAAAAGGTAATCGGAAATAGAACAGATTTTAACAAAAGATAAAACAGAGGATTTTAAAAGACGGGAGAAAGAAAAGGTTTGAAGACAGTGTGTAATCATGAATAGAAGAGTAAGTGGAAGCAGAATAGCGATCGAGTTGAGACGTCTTTTAATAACCTTAATAAAAAGGAGGAAAAAAACCGAGAAACAATATTTGAAACCTGTGAATAACCAGTAACAGGAGATCAAAACCAAGAGAATGAAAAAGGGAAGGGGGTGGATGTTTAAAAATAATAATAATGAAAAGACTTGAAATGAAACATTTAAAAGGGATTAAAACCGTAAACGTATACGACTGTTCAAAAGTAAAGGTTAAAAAGGTAACAGAAGGTAAAACCGATGTAAAAGAGATTAAAAAAGAAAAAGGAAAAGAAAAAAAAAAAAGAGGGAAAAAAAAAAAAAATAAAAGGATGTGTTCTCCTGGAGACGGTGCGCTCTTAACGGTTTCACCGAGAAGTCTTTCTGTCGTCGCCCTGTTTCGTGAACTCAGCTTGCTGTTTCCGCGGGCCCTCTGTCGGCGCCCTCGTCTGTGCTGCCCTCGGTGCCTGTGGGCAAGTAGATCGCGCCCCCTCCTGGCACCGCGGTCGGATGCTGCGTTCCTGCCGGGAAGGAGGGAGGGTGGCTGGCCGCCTGCCCTCTCCCGGCGCCGGTCGCTCCGCTGCTCTGTGCGGCTGTGTGCTCCGCCTCGGGTCGGCGCTCCTCTCCGTAGGTGGGCTCGGGGAAGACGGTGGAACCGCCCCGCCCCTGCTGCATTCCAAAACTCGGCTCCTTCTTAGTCTTGGTGGCGCGAGTTCTCTGAGGTACCGGGGCAGATATATAATATCTGCCTCAGGCTGAAAACGAGTCTCAGTCCTGCCTAGGAGGTTGCAGAGCCCCCGGGTGCGGATTCGAGTCTCGGCCCCGCCCCCGCTCCCGCCCCCGCCCGCGCGCTGCGCGCCGCGCGCCAGGGGCTATGGCGGCTGTGGCTGCGCCCCGCCTCTCTTCTCGCGAGAAGGGCCGGTGATGGCGCCGCGGGTCTGAGGAGATGGAGGCTACGGCGCCCCTCTCCCCAGGGCACACCGGCCGTGTTGCTTTGCCTTTCTTTCCCCGTAATGGACGGGTTGGGGGGGCGGGTTGTTCTGCTCTGTATCCCCTCCCGGCCACGGCGCGTGGTGCCGCCGCCACGGTCCTCTGCCCGGCTCGTGCGGCCTGTCCCGGCCCCCGGCTGCCGGCCTGCGACTCGGGCTGGGTGTCGCGGGGACCCTCTGTGCCCGTTTCACTTGGGTCGGTCGGTCAAGGGGCGCTCCGGGCAGATCTGAGACTCGGAGGCTCCCCCACCGTCCCGTCGGCCTCTCCGTTGGAGACGGGGAGGTCTGGCGAACGAGCCCTATTCCTCCTCTGCCGGGCCCTCCCGCACTGTTTTGCTTTTGACTCTTTCTTTTCTCCTTTTCTCCTACCAGATTTTGGGCGTCTTTGTCTTTCGAAGAGGGCGGTGTTCTGTCGGAGTTCCGCAGGTGGTCTGATTGGCCGAGTGGGTCCGTCGATGTGAGTTTTGGTGTATTTGTGGGAGAGGGTGAGCTACGAGCGTCCTTCTACTCCGCCGTCTTGCTTCTTCTCGGGTTATTTTTGAAGAGTAGGTGCTGGGGATTGAACCCTGGACCTTTATTTTTTGCATGCTAAGCATGGGCTGTACTGCCTGATCTCTAGACCCTCCCCACCGCAACCCCCCCCTTTCCCACCGCCTCCATAGTACTCGATGAATCTCCTACCTAGATATCTATGCTTCCTTGGAATAGGGCCGTCGTTTTCTTCATCGGATTGATGCACGTCTGTGGATTCGTCTCGTTTCTCTCCACTGCGGTGGGTGGCATCGGGGCGTGGGGTGGGGTGGAGTGGCGTGGGCTGGGAACAGTTCTTCACGTGTAGAGGTGGAGCGGAGCGATGAGGATGGTGACTGTTTCCCCGAGTGCTCGCGCCGGGTGATGGAGGCCTGTGGTCTGACTTGGAAGAGGACTCGGGTGACCAGAACAGAGCCCGTGTGGGGTCGTTGTGGAGGGAGGAACTCCACCCCCCCCCCCAGCCCCAGCCAAGGCACTCGTACCTCATCGAGGGACGGTCGGCCGAAAACAAACGAAAGCTGTCAGAGGTTTGGGGGTGGGGGTGAAGGGGTGGGTGTGTGTGTCTGTGTGTCTGTGTGTCTGTGTGTCTGTGTGTCTGTGTCTGTGTGGTGTGTGTGGTGTGTGTGTGTGGTGTGTGTGTGGTGTGTGTGTGTCCCCGTTCCCCGTACCACGGTCTCTGGTCGAGGCCCCCCCGAGCGGAGAAACGCACGCCCGGCCGTCCGTGCTCCTGGTTGTCCGGCCGCGTGTCCCTGCCACCCAGAGATCCCGAACCGTCCCGCTCGCTCCCCTGCCATGTGCCATGTGCCACCTGCCTGTCGGCCGGGCGCTATTTTAGACCCTGCGAAGAAGTCGACCGGACGGACGGGCCGGGCCGAGCCGAGCCGAGCCGATCTGAGCCGAGCCCGTCCAGGCTGGGGTGGGTGGTGCTGGGTTCAGAGGAGTGGGGTACAAGCGGGAGGCGGGCGTCGATGGAGGGGAGGGGGAGGGGGAGGGGGAAGGGAGAGGAAAGGGGAGGGGAGGGGGAGCAGGGATGACGATGGTCTGGGGCTTGGCGTGTGGGGTGGGGGTGGGAGGGATGGTAGCCATCCTATGACTTTCTCTCCCTACCCCGCCTTTTGCAAGTCTGTTAGAGTGACAAGGTGGTGCTGGTTTCTGGCTGGTGCACACCATAGTGATTCTGTTCTTCTTTTTCCTGGTCTTTTTCAGGAACCCTCGTCCCGAGGGACTGAATCTAGTGCCCTGTGCTGCGCGGTACGACCTAGGGGTCGAATCTGCCAGGAGAGGACTTACAAGGATTTGGAGGATCCTGGAAAACTGCTACCATCCAGAATCCTACATGGATGTTCAAGATCTTGTGGATGGACGGACGGACGGAAGACGGATCGAATGGAGGCCCCGCCCCATCCCCTGGACCCCTTGGCCCAGGAGGATCGTGATGGGTCTGGAAAGGACTCTTCCGACGAGGGTCTCGGGATGGACTTTCTCGGTCTGCGGAAGGTGTTTCTGCACAAAGAGGAAGAGAGGGGCGTTCTCGGCCAGAGAGCCCGAACCGCCTCCTTTCAGGGATCCGCTCCAGTCAGGGTTGGGGTCGGGGTCAGAACGCAGCCACCGACAGCTCCCCTCCCTCGTCTTGGCTCTCCAACTTGGGAAACCCTCCTCCCTGCCCCCTCACCCATCTTCTCGTCAGCCGGCCTCCAGCTTCCCCGTGCCAACCACCTCTCTCATGCTGCCGGACTTTCCTCCTCCTTGGGCTGCCAGGAAGCTCTCCCGCTCCTCCACGTGCTTTGGCTTGGAATCCCTGACAAACACAAGCGGTGCTGGTGGGCGGGGCCGTGGGCGGTGGCAGAAGGACTCCCTTCATCTTATGGGAGCGATTTTTATCTCCATAGAGGTGGCGATTGAGAAAACACATAAAATCACTCAGAAGAATACCCATGTGTAGTATCCCTGACCTAGATCCGTGTCTGTCTGTCTGTCTGTCTGTCTGTCTGTCTGTCTGTCTGTCTCTCTCTCTCTCTCTCTCTCTCTCTCTCTCTCTCTCTCTCTCTGCCTCTCTCTCCATTTCGCTATTCTCTGTGTGTGTGTGTGCGCGCGCGCGCATGCGTGTCTGTCTGTCTCCCTTGTCTCTCTTTCCTCTCCTCTCCCCTCCTCTCCTCTTCCCTGTTCTCCCCCCTTCCCCCTCACCCCTCCACTCCTCTCTTCTCCCCTCCACTCCTCTCCTCTCCCTCTTCTCCTCTCCCCTCGCCTCTTCTCATTTCCCCTCCCCTCCCCTCTTTTCCCTCCTCTCCTTTCCTGTCCTCTCCCCTTTTATCCCTCCTCTCCTCTGCTCTTTCTCTCTCTCTCTCTCTCTCTCTCTCTCTCTCTCTCCCCCTCCCTCTCTCCCTCTCCCCCCCCTTCACTTCCCTCCCTCCTCCCTACCCCCCCAACCCCTACCTTCACAGGGCCTCATAGATTGCAATCGGTTTCCATGAAATGTGATGAAGAGGGAATGAATTTTAGAATGATATCCCCATGCCATCGAATCCTTCTTCCCCAGGGATAGCGACTTATTTGTGGTCGTGTTTGTTTTTGTTTTTCTTGTTGTTGTTTTGGGGCACATCGAGGGCGCAGGAGGCGTTGGGAGTGAGGGTGATGTTTCTCTTTCTGTCTGTCTCCTCCTTAGGACGGATTTTAAGAGGAGGGAGGACTCACAGAAATCTACCATCTTGTCTCGTACTGCAGCTGTGTTTGAGCTTCCTATACGATCTGGGCGGAACACTCCCCACCCTCACCTCAAGCCGCCATTGCCGCCCCCTCAGCCCCCTGCACCCCCGTCCAGTCCCACACTTGGGGCGGTGGTTGGGCATGGGGGGATGTTGGCGGGGTGGTGGTTGGTGGGGGGTGGGGGGGTGGAGGAAACCAGAAAACAGACCACTGTGGCACGTGGGTGACTGGGGCTTCAGGGTGAAGGAGGATGAATAAAATGGCCGGAATTAGGCTAACGGATTGCTTCTTCTTTTTTTGGCGGGGGGGGAGGGGAGGATCATTAGGTCATTCATTCATTCATTCATTCACTCATTCATTTGCTGGGGGGGGTGTCATTCGGTTTCTTATGCTCGCCCTGAAAACGGTCAACTGTCCTGACTGACTGGTTGCTGCTCACGGTTCCAGGCCTGTTGTTGAAACTGGAAGCTCTCGATCTTACTGTTTCTACTGTATTTCACTCATTGAAAGTCATCATCATGCTGGGTCTCTGAGTCTTTCTCCGAGGAGAAGGTCGGTCACGGGACTAATGACCTGACAAAATAGCCTGAGTGACCAAGAAGGCCACACCTTGAGTGCTTATGAGATAACGAGATCTAACCACCAGCCTCTATAGAATGGGTCACCTGGAGGCATCGTGACACCATTCTGAGTCTTCTGATGAGAAAACGATTCTGTGGATGGTGATCGATGCCCGATTGTTTGAGCTATGGCTCTAGAACCACCCCACCCACTCCATCCCCAAGGTGGGTACACAGTTTTGAAGACGCTAGCCTGCTGTGAATCCCCTTTGCCCGGCAGAGTGATAAAATGGCCTCTTTGCTTCTAAGCTCCAAGACCTTGTCTCTGGATTCTTGGGCTCGTCGGGGATGGGGGCCGATCTTTTGGCAACAAGCGTGCTTCAGAAACAGCGGATGCCCGAGAAGGACACTCTGCCTCTCCCTCTTCTTCCGGGCCTGAAATGGGGAGGAAAAAAAAAATCGCTTCCCCTGGAAGCTGGAGTCCGGAGCCCGCCATCCGGAGGGACTTCTGGCTTGGCCTTCTCCTGGGGTGGGGGGGGGAGGGCACGACACTGCACGTGTTCTTTGTCAACTCCCTGTTTCTCTCTTCTCGAGTTATCTCTTTGGGACGGCTCCCACACTGGGTGAAAACAGACAGACAGGCTGGTATGTCTCCCTACCCCACCCTTCGCCCCCAAATGACTGATCTCCTGTCCCATCAGAATCACCACTTGTTTTCCAACGTGGCTTTCTTGGATCCTGGAGGACTTGTAAAGGAAAAGCCCAGCTGGGCTAACAAGCTAAAGTCACAAATCTAAGTGTGATAAGTGTCCGTTTACTGATCTAAGTTCTGCTGGGCTAACTCGTAAATCTGAAGTTTAGTGTCAGTTTACTGGGCTAACAAGCTAACTCGTAAATCCAAGCTCAACAAGTGTCAGTAACGTGATCTGTTCCAAATTGATAAGCTCCAGTGTACTGATCCTTTGCTTTTTGTTGTTTGAGTCTTATTGGCGAATAGACCCATATTTGTAATTAACCCTATGAAACCTCATGTGCACGTCTTGGAGGTGCTCAGAGCTTCGGAGCAGAAGCCCCTCTGAGCCCGCCGGCGTAATAAATCTGAGTACTCCAACCCTCAGAGTGGTGCTTGTTTCTTGGCTGGCCTGTCATTTCCGTAACAGACTGATATCAACTTAGAGCCAAGATGGGCGCAGAACTGAAGGAGCTTCTCGGCTGGCCTAAGAAGCCTGTCGTCGTGATGTGGGAGGCATTCTTTACGAGGGACCTATCTGATTAAGTGCTTGACCGCCTTTTGGACTTTGAACCAACTTGGAGATAGGAACTAGGATGAGAGGGCACCCGAAATAGCTCAGCAAACTCTTCTCCATCCTTAGAAGACAGACAGACAGACAGACAGACAGACAGACAGACAGACAGACAGACAGAGTGTGTGTGTGTGTGTGCGCGCGCGCGCGCGCGTGTTTGTGCGCGTGCGGGGGTGTGGGAGAGGGAGGAGATGACGTCAGCGTACTGGACACTGTTTCAGTGACATGGGGAGTGCTGTCAACTAGGAAGGAACGTCATGTATTCTTCAGCCTTGTGTCTGTACAGGTGGGTACACTCAGGGTTCCAGAAAGGATGGGATATTCCTGGCAGTCGTCTACTGCCCTGGCATCGAGGGCTGGCTGGCTGGCTGGCTGGCTGTCATCCAAAGTGGAGGCTCTCGTGAAAGGGACGGAACCGAGTCCCGAGGAGATGCCTCCTTCACTGACTTTCATGCAAACACAGTGGACCACAGCCTCCGGAAAGAGGGTGGGTGGCACACGTGGCCCCAGTCTGTTCTGTCCATTCGGCAAATGGCCTGGGTTAGGGGAAACCCAGCATGGCGACCATCCGACAGGCCGACCCACCGACCCACGGACGTGCTCGGTTTCTCCCAGCTCCCTGGATGACCTCCCCCACCCACCCCCACCCCACCCGCATTCCTTCACCCACCGTGGTGTCTGGTGTCAGGGCACTTGGAAGATGACTCCCATTGTTCAATAGACAGGGGCAGGAAGATTCCTATAGGACCGCAAAAACAGTCAACTGGCCATACATACATACATACATACGTACAAACTTTTTGTCCCCAGAGGCCTCAGACCTCCTCTCTCTGGACCCGCTGAACCCCAGTAACTGGCCCCCATTCAACTGCCACATAGTAGGGGTCATCCAGACGTTCTTGGGATGGTAGGTATGACTTCCAAAGGGGTTGAAGCCTTCCTTCCCCCGCTGCAAGCCTGATGCCCTCAGCATGGCCAGGACACTGCTACAAACAAACAAACAAACAAACAAATAAACAAACAAACAAACACACACACACCACCACCACCACCACCACCACCACCACCACCAACAACAACGACAACAAAAGACAAACACATGCGTATGTGACTTGGGGACATACTTTCCGCAGCCTCCAGGGACGAAGGCACTCGCTTCACTGGGTAAATCCTACGAGGCTTCACTAAAGCGCTTGCCAACTTACTTCTCAGAAGGATCGATCTCTGCCCCCATCACCCGCCATCATCAGGCAAGGTCGTCAGAATCCATGGGAGGTATAGACTAGAAGAAGAAGTAGAGGAAGGAGGAGGAGGAGGTGGAGGAGGAGAATCAGTGACATGAGGTGTGTACGACTTCTTGTCTCCAAGAGGATTGAGTTTTAAATTTTTTTCTTTTCAGATACAAGGGAAAATAAACTTTTGTTTTTTCCCCTTCCTTTCCTTTTAGAGGCGGACACCCACATGGTAACTATCATACCTCTGTCAGCAGAATGGAACCCTTTCTCTTTTTCTCCCTCCCTGACCCTTCTGGGATTCAGAAATCCTCCGTGAGGATTTTTCTATTCTTGGCAGCAGAGTTATTAGCATCATTGACTTGGAGGCAAAAACTTAGGTTTCCATTAAACTGGGATAGACATGCATGGATAAGAGATACTAGTGCTACTCGTTTTCCTTAGGGTTCCCCTGTGTCTGTGGGGCGTGTGTGTGTGTGTGTGTGTGTGTGTGTGTGTGTGTGTGTGTGTGTGTGTGTGTGTGTGTCTGTGTCTGTGTCTGTGTCTGTGTCTGTCTGCCTGCCTGCCTGCCTGCCTGCCTGCCTGCCTGCCTGCCTGCCTGTTTATTGTAGGAACTCTCTGTCAATGGAAGTATAGTTGACTTACAATGTTGTGTTCATTTATGACGTACGGCATAGTGATTCACTTATTCACACACACACACACACACACACACACACACACACACACACGTATACTTTTTCAGGATAGGTTATTACAAGCTATTGAACATAGTTCCCTGTGCTAGACAGTAGGACCTACTTGTGTACCTAGTTTGTATAGGGTGGTTTATATCTGCTAATCCCAAACTCCTGATTTATCCCTCTGCCCTCCCCCGTTCCTCCACCCTACCCTGTCCCCTGTGTTAACCATCGGTTTCTTTTCCATGTCTGCGAGTCCAGTCTGTTTCTGGTTTGTAAATAGGTTCCTTGGAGTCTTTTTAAAATGGAGTTATTTATGTATGGATGGGTGTCTTGACTTACTTTCAGATCCCATCTAGAAGTGATGGCATAGGATATCTGTCTTTCTCTGGGTGACTGACATCACTAAAGCTACGGAACGCTTCACGTATGTGTGTGTGTCGTCCACGTTCAGGGGCCGTGCTGATCTTCTCTGGATGGTTCCCGTGTTAGTCGATGTGCTGTGGCAGCAAGCGCTTGCCTTAGGGTTTTTGTCTCAACCTGAAAGCCGGCCCGGAGACTGAAAGTCTTCTAGTTGCCTCCACTATCTGCCTAGGACCATCTCCACGAACGTTTCCCATTTTCTCTCACCCTTTTGTCTTGGCATCATTGAGTACTAAAATGCTCCGTCTCCTGAAGCCCTGCAGACTGAAGCTGGGCAACGGGAGGTAAACGTCAGAGAAATGGCCACAACAGCTCCTGTGGAAACCATCCTAGGGCCTGTTTTTGGAGGAGCCGCTCAGAGAGTTGAGCCGAACACCCCAGGACATCATCAGAGGCATTTCATACTGCTCGAGCCGTTTCGATGACCCCGATGTGTGGAAATCTCCTACCAGACTGACCCCCTACTCCCGGCCCTGAATCTGGTTTCTCATCTGCTCCAATGATTAACCTTTGTGCTGTACTTTGGTTTTCCACACAAGTGCCTCTTAGGCGATACCTGACTGCTTGCTCCCTAGGCCTAGCTTCAGAAGCCCATCGACACCACCGCCTCCTGAGACGAGATACTACAACTGTTTCCTTGAACAGACCTGTTCTCAGAACTAAGAAACTGGGTCCATGAAACGCAGGCCCTCTAGGAAACTATTCCCTCCCTCCTGCCCCCACACCACACGCACGCATGCACGCTCAGACGCACGCACGCACCCACGCACGCATGGACGCACACGCACAGTCAACAGCCCAGCTTTTAATGTGTAAAACTTCCAGGGAAGTTACAGAATAGGGAAATGTTGGGGTCCAGAGTAGGCTGCCCCAAAATGTGCCCGATGGACTATGCTGAATGAAAGGGACTTCACAACTGGCCAAGGGGGAGGGTATAGGTCAGTGGTAGAGTGTGTGCTTAGCAAGCAAGCACAAGGTCCTGGGTTTAATCCCCAGTACCTCCGGTCAAAAATAAATACATAAAATCGAATTCCTCTCCCCGCCCCCCCCCAAAAGTATACACTGCTGTATGTCAACTCTGTCTCAATAAAACTGGAAGAAAAAAAGGAAAAAAAAAATGATTTAACAAAAGAAAGAAACAAACAAACAAAGAACTGCCCGAGGCAAGAGGAACACTCTGGCCCTCCTTTCTGCCTCCCTGGAAGCAGGGGAAAAAGAATTTTGTTTTTTTAAAGTCTCCCATCCCAGAGGAATCTATCAAGTCAGAGGTCTGCTTCCATGCCCTTCCATGATTCTCAAACGGTGTAGTGGGGTTTACCCAGATTAGGAAAAGGAGGGGACTCCTTTGGCCTGAGACCAGGCGAGATTCTCCCCCTCCCTCCCGCCTCCCTCCGTGCAGTTGGGACGGGGTGGCCTAAGGGTGGGGAAATTGAAACCAAAGAACAAAAGCCGTTCAACAGAGAGGAGCCGGAGGCCAAGTCAAAGGCTCTGACCTGAGCACAGAGCTTTCTGCATTTGAATGAAGCGATTGAACGAGGCCCTGCCGAATGGATCCTCCTGACGTCCCCGCCCCCGCTTCCAGGAGACAGTCAGTCGATTTGGGACCGATCGGTGGAGAAGGCCTGGGAGCGGCGGCGGCGGCGGCGGCGGCGGCGGCGGCGGCGGCGGCGGCGGCAGAAGCGGCGGCGGGGGCGGCGGCGGAAGCAGCGGCGGGGGCGGGGGGTGGTGGTGCGCGGGCGGGGGCGGGACCAACGGTCGCTCCAACTCTGCCTGCCTGCCTGCCTGCGGGGCTGAGGCCTGAGGGCCACGCTGGTTCCTGCCACTCAGGGAAACTTCTGCGGGTGTTGCCGAAAGATCGCCCTCCCCCACCCCGTCCCTGACGAGCCAAATAACCCAGAGACAGGGTCTTAGAGTTTAGAAGAAAAGAGGCAGCTTGATTGCTTTGCTGGGCAAAGGGGACTCACAGCAGGCTAGTGCCCTCCAAACTGTGAACCCGTCTTGGGGTTGGGGTTTCATGCTTCTGTGGACGAACAGGTTGGAGCATGAAAGGGAATCACAACAGGCGGGAGCACAAAAGGTGCTCATGATCAACAAGGGTCTCTGATGAAACTTCCTCCTAAATCTGGATGAGTGTCTGGTAACATGGGACCTCCTGGTGGTCTAGTAGGTCATCAGCCCGTGACCTTCTTTATCTGGTCAGACTCACCTGGTGGCACCAGCGCCACGGAGGAACTCGGGGTGGGGGGTGGGGGGTGGGAGGGGGCTGGTCGTTCTCCTGAGCTTATCCTCCCGTGACTCCCTTCCTGGGGAAAGACTCAGACGCCAAACATGATTGTCAAGTTGAACGATCAGAGGAAGGTCAAATCAAACAGTTAGAATCGACAACTTTAGCTGTTTTTAACAGTGGGCCTGGAGCTGGGAGCGGTGTCTGGTCAGTCGAGTTTGCTGATCGTTCTAAAAGCAAGCAGTAAGCATAAAGCCAAAAATTGGCTTAGCCTAAGTGCGGCCACTTCATGATTCCTCCTTCACTGGGGGCTGAGGCGTGGGGGAGGGCGGGGGTGGGGGACAGGACTGAGGTGGCGGCGAACTTCTCCGTGAATGCTCGGAGCCGAACTGCTCTCTGGGCCGAGGTCTGAAAAAGGCCTGAGTCTCAGCTATGACAGATTCTCTCTCTTTCTGGGCACATGGACTGACTCGCCCCGCATCCTCCCATCCTGTCAGACCCTTTGGACACACACCTCCACCTGAAGAGTTCTTTGGCCTCGTCCAGAAAAAACAAACACACGCACGAACAAAACCAAACGAGCACACAGAAACCCTGCTGATCTCCTTGGACCCCATTCACTTCGGAGAGTCCCTCTCGTAGAAATCCCCTCTGCTCGATGATTTCACCACAGCCGCCTCCCTTTCTCCGGCACAGTGACCCCCCCACCCCCACCCCTGCGTGGGCCCTGTCCCTCTACCTATCAAAAACCAAACCCCAGGAGAAAAGAAAATCAGAATGCTGTTTTGAGCCACTGGATCTGTGAAAGGAACCAAACAGAAAGCTGAAATAACCAAACCAGCAGAACACCAAAAGCGAACAGACAGATACCCCAGAAAGAAGGGCACGCCGACTCTTGCCCCTTTCCTTCCTGGAATCAGGACATAACATAGATCTACACCCCACCCCCCCACCCCACCCTCCCCAGATGTCTTCTTTATGCCGGAACGAGAGTGACGTTCTTATTGTCAACGGTGCTGTTATGGAAATGACAGGCCAGCCAAGAAACAAGCACCACTCGGAGGGTTGGAGTACTCAGATTTATTACGCCGGCGGGCTCAGAGGGGCTTCTGCTCCTAAGCCTTGAGCACCTCCAAGACGTGCACATGAGGTTTTATAGGGTTAAGTACCAGCTTGGGGTATTCGGCCAATAGGCACGCAATAGCTTTAGCAACATCATTATCACGAAAGTAGAGGCAGTGAGGCAGCAAACCAACATTTCAAGGCCAGATATGTCTCTTTGAAAATCCAGCTGGCTAGCAAAATATGAACAGGGAATCAGCAAACCGGCACTTATTAATTTAGATTTACGAGTTAGCCCAGCAGAACTCAGATCAGTAATCCGACACTTGTTACACTTAGATTTGCGACTTAGCTTGTTAGCCCAGCTGGGCTTTTCCTTCACAGTGTAAAGCGGAGAAGGAGAGAATTCTGTACAAACAGACCTCGATGAAAAGAATCCTCACCCTCTTTTAGGCCCCCACCTCAACACACGTGCGCGCACACGCGCGCACACACACACACACACACACACACACATACACACATGCATGCACGCACGCGCGCGCGCGTATAGTTACTCCTGTTCTCTCTCTTTCTCTCTCCCTCTTCCTTTCTTACTGATTTTTTAAAAATGTTTACTGATAACACAGAAAAAAATTGCTTAAATCTTGTCCAGGAATGATATTCATTTTTGAAAACATGATATATATTGTAAAGGATTTGGGCTCCCTTAGAAAAATCCCAGTCCAGGCACGATTGTATAGCACCTCCTTTCACTTTCAAGTGTCTCATTTCAGACAATAAAGTAGCCAGTCATCTTCCTTATGCATGACCTTTGTAACTGGCACAAGTCAAACGGCACAAAATTCAGACCCAATCTCCTGATCCATATGATTCTCATATTCTTTTTTTTTTTTTTTTTTTTAGCGAGTCCAGAAGCTATGGGTCTGTGCCAACCACCCGTGGCTGTTCACTATCCAGCATTTCTTCCATTATCTTTATGTTGTCCTGTTTCTTGGAAGTATTAGTGCAGCTACTTTTCCCGATGGTCTGTCTCTGTCTCTGTCTCTCACTCTTTTCTCCTTCTTTTTTTTGGGGGGGGGGAGGAGGGGGATGGGTTTGATTAGGTTATTTATTTATTTTAATGGTGGTTCTGGGGATTGAACCCAGGGCATCATGCATGCTAAGCAGGCACTCTAACAATGATCTATATCCTTCTCTACACCGCCCCCCCGACCCTCCAGCACCCCCCCCCCGTCCCCGGCCAGGGCCTGTCTTTGCTCAACCCAATAGAAAAGCATTTATGTTTTGCCAGTTTCCTGGGTCCTTCTTTGTTTCATAAAACTGAGAAGAAATACACGTGGAAGTTCTCTCCTATGAATTGAACAGACTGAAGATCCTTTAAATAACCAAATGAGGTGGAAGTGCAGAGAGTACCATACGGGAACACACCGAGGCACATCGTCATCAAATTGACCAAAATTAAGGATAAGGAGAAAATATTAAAATGAACGAGAGAAAAGCAACAAATAACATACAAGGGAACTCCCGTAAGGTTATCAGCTGATTTTTCAGCAGAAACTCTACAGGCCAGAAGTGGGTGGCACAACATACTTAAAGTGATGAAAGGGGAAAACTGACAGGTAAGAATACTCTATTCAGCAAGGCTCTCGTTCAGATTTGAGGGAGAAATCAAAAGCTTCACAGATAAACAAAAGCTACAAGATTTCAGCACCATCAAGCCGGCTTTACAAGGAATGATAAAGGATGGTCTCAAGTCATCAAATCCTAAGGAAAGAGACCAAAAAGATGACAGAGAAAGGGAGGGGGGGAGAGAGGGAGAGAGAGAGAGGGGGAGAGAGGGGGGGGGAGAGAGAGAGAGAGAGAGAGAGAGAGAGAGAGAGAGAGAGAGAGAAAGAGAGAGAGAGAGAGAGGGAGGGAGGGAGGGAGAGGAGACCTTCGAAAGATTGCTTTGCCTGTTTAGGGTCTTCCGTTGTTCCTTAAAAATTTTGAAATTGTTTGTTCTAGTTCTGTGAGGAATGTCGTGAGTATTTTGACAGGGGTTGCATGGAACCTGCGGATTGCTTTGGATAGTGTGGCCATGTTGATAGTATTGATTCTTCCAATGCAAGAGCACAAGGCATCTTTCCATTTCTTTGTGTCATTTCAGATTCTGGAGTATAGATAACCTCCTCGATTAAGTTTATTTTTTGGCATTTTACTGTTTTTGACTCAATGGAAGTGTTTATCCCAGTTATAAAATTCTGGTTTTTAAAGTGGAGGGGGAAAAAAAAAAAGGAAAGGAAGGGCCACAAATGGCAAAATATCCTTCTTTCTCATGGGTGAATTGTATTCCATTACGTGTGTGTATGTGTGTGTGTGTGTGTGTGTGTGTGTGTGTGTGTGTGTGTGTGTCCCCTCTTCTTTATCTATTCAAATATTGATGTGCACTTAGGATGCTTCCGTATCTTGGCAATCATAAATGATGTTGCTGTTAATAGCAGGGTGTGTGTATCTTTTTGAATTCATTCTTCTTTTGTGGTTGGCTTTATTCCTTTGATAAGTATGTAAGTTTAAAAAGCTAAAGCTCTAAACCTTCCTGGAAACAATGAACAGTACATATATGTAAATTAAAAATATATGTGCAGTAAAAACATTTTAAAAAAATAAATAAATAAAAAAGAACGAAAGACAAGGAAATTAGCTATCAAGCCGTGAAAGACATGGAAGAAACTTAAAAGACATCTTACTAAATCAAAGAAACCGGTCTGAAAATTGTTACCAACTGTACAATTCCAACCAAATGACATCCTGGAAAAGGCAAAGCTCTAGAAACAATCAAAAGATCATGGTATCCAGGGGTTTGGGGAGAGGGAGGGAAGGAGGAATGAACAGATGCAGCGTGAGGGATTTTTAAGGCGATGAAATTATTCTGTAGGATACCATAGTGGTGGCTACATGTCATTGTACATTTGTCAAAACCCATAGAACGTACAACCTCAAGAGTGAACCGTCCTGTAAACTATGGACTTTGATGGATAATAACGTGTCCATGTCGGATCATCAGTTTTACCAAATAGGCCACACCGATGAGAGATGTTGAGGGGAGTGGAGGATATATGTGTGGGTGGGGAGGGCTATGTGAGAACTCTCTGTATTTTCTGCTCAATTCTGCTGTGAGCCTGAAACTGCTCTAGGAAATAAAGTCTATTAATCAAAAACAAAAACAGAAACAAAAACAAAACACCCAAATGAGGTGAACCAGGATTCAGTCATCCAAAATGGAGCTGGACGGCCAGTGGGAGGAACTTTGTTGCAGACATAGTCCTGTTTCAGGGAGGGGGACGTTGTCCCCTCCCTCTACACATCTTGAGTTCTCTGGGCTTGACTGATCCAAAAATGGACCCCAGACGGATCGTTGAGCAGGAGCGACAGGGAACCTACTGTCTTTCATTCAAGCACTCATGTGTCCCCGAAGCAGGCAGCTTTTCTCCGTTTTAGGACAAGAAATCAGCCCTTTGTGCGAAATGGGCCGGGCTGAGAGCCTTTGGTTTTGGGTGACCCGTCCGTGAAGAATCGAGACGGAGTTTGGGTTTTGGGGAGGGGGGGAAGCCCCTGAAAGAAGTCACGAGGTTGGTTGGTTTCTCTAGGCTTCCGGGGCCTGAAGGCTCTCAGTGGGTGATCAGGGTGTTTTCCTAAGTCCTGCAGGGAGGGCACCCTCCACGGAAGTGATCGATTTCCCGCTTTCAGGGAGACAGAAAGAAGAGTCTGAGGGTCCCTCTTGCGTCTGCTGGCCCCTCGGCTTCTTCGGTCACTCTCATTTCTAACCCATCCGTGTGCCACGGAGGCACATACATGTTTGGGGTGGCCTCCCCTGGGTCCCGACACCGGCATCAATGGGGGGAGGGGGGGCATGAGTGGTCAGAACTGTATCAAGCTCAAGGGCACCACCAACCGGTTTCAAAAACAAATCTGCCAGCAGCTGCTAGCCGCAGCCTGGTCGTTTCAAAGTTCCCGCCTTGCTCTTGTGGTGTGTTTTCTTTCGTTTCCCCTTCTCCACTTGCCCCGTGGGGTAGTCTGATGACACACACTTCCAGTGCTTCTTTCTTGCATCTGTGTCTCCTGGGCTGCAGTCCTAAGAGCCCCCCCCCCCCATCGCCCCCGCCCCCCCCCAATCAACTCGTTTCTTTACCCTCCACCAGGTCTCCTGGCTTGGAAATCTCGGCTCACAGCATGTGTCTCGTGTCCTCTCTGAATTCACGGGCCCAGCCATCCACCCTAAGGAGACGGAGGGAGGGAAGGAAGGTTTTGACCTGGCGACCTTCCTTGCCGGCATCCTCCGGATTTGGGACCCTTCAGTGCGCCACCTGCCACCCGCCATACCACTCTCACCCTGAGGCCTAGCCCTCGGGGCTCCGTCCACGCGGAAACCTGAACGCGGACGGACCTGGACGGTGGGCGGGGTGGGGGTGGGGGTGTGGAGGGGCTTGCTTCATCACTGCCGGAACCGTGGAGGCGACCGGGACAGACGCGTCCTTCAAGAGGTGAAGGGACACGTAGCCCGGGCTAGGTCCGTGCCACAGCATGTGATTTGGCTCTAAAAAGGAAACCAGGGACCCGTGGAGCCGAGAGACCTGTGGGAGACAGGCGGGGCCGTTTCTGCGTGCCCCTGACTCCCTGAAAGAAGCCAATCTGAAAAGGTGGCATCCTGTAGGGTACCGGCTCTGGATGACATTCATTCTCAAAAGGGCAAAAGCCCCAGAGAGGGTGAAAAGATGAGTGGGGTCGGGGGTGGTGGTGGTGAAGGTTGTCTGTGTGGGTGTGTGTGTGTGCGGGTGTGTGTGTGTTGTGGCGGGGGGTTGTTGATGAATAGGTGGAGCACAGGGGACTTTTAAGCAGCGAAACTCTCCGGTAGGTAGGTCCACGATGGGATGAAAACCAACGTGTTGGATATGGCAATACCTAAGATGGGGTGAACTGAAAGAACCCTTCTGGGTGTCCCGCCCCTCAGCCGAAGTTTAAAGTCCTTCCTAAAGCCAGAAGGTAAAGACACACGAGAGCAATCTGAGGGGCCATCGCTGAGGAGTAACAGCGAGGCCAGTGAATCCAGTGAAAGACTGACTGACGTGGGGGCCTGGGTCCCTCGGCTCGACCCCCTTCCCCGGGAAACCGAAGCCTTCGACGCAGGGATGCGCTTTGACACGCTTCTGTCTCATCGGAGAAGGCTTCTTCTGCCTGGCATTGCGTGACGGGGCCGAGAAACCCGTCCTCTCCTCCTCTGCGTGAGGTAGCGGTCGCTCCCGCCTTTGCGCAGCGTTGAAGAAAGCTACCAGAAACACGGTTCTGCGTTTCTCTCGATACCGTGGGCGAGCGTCACGGCTTTTCCTTGCGTTCCACCATGCAGTCAGATAGCATTCTCAAAACTAAGCGTGCCATGCAAATTTTCCTTTTCCTTTTTTAAAGTGACTGTCAAGAACTTAGGCAGCATCGAGTGAAAACGTTGGGCACCTTCATCTCTTGGTTTGTATGGAGCCAGCTAGGTCATCAGACCCACGTCACCATGATTTCTGAATTCTAAGATCCTTTCCAATCCATGATATTGTACATTCCTGGGTCATGGGATGTCACTATGGCTGATCAGGTCAAAGGGAATGTGTCCCTCCAGAGCGCTTATTAACACGTCAGTTTATTTAAACGACAACAAAGGAAATTCCCTTCGGGCGATATTCATTCCACACGCTAAAGGAAAGCGATAGGTTGTGTGCCTGAGCCCACACAGTGTGACGCAGGAACGGGGTGGGGGTTGAGGGAGGAGGAACTCTGGCTAGTGTCCGGGACCTAACGGGAGATAGAGTGGAGGATTTTTGCCCTTCTTCAGGGACAGGGTGAATCGGCCCGAGGTTGACTTGTGCGCTCAGAAAGAGGGCCTTTACCGGATGCCCCGAGCAAGCAGACTTTTCTTTTCTTCTTCTTCTTTTCTTTTTTCAGTTTTATTGACATAGGTTTGACATACAGCCCTCTATCAGTTTCGGGTGTACAGCACAATGATTTGACTTCCATAGACTGTGAAGTGATTATTAGGTAACTTTAGTGACCAGGAAACAACGATATGTTAAAAGGGGGTTTAATCAACAGAACTGCTATTTCTGATGATCATCTATTCCTAAGAGAAAGGACAGATGAACACTCCAAAATGCAGGAAGTGCATAGTCACAGAATGATGAACAATCTTTACCCGTGCCGACGTTTTGACGCCAGGATACGTGGAAAGCTGAAGTTTTAGAACATAGAAATATTTGGCTCTCCATTTGACCTGGAAATCTCCTTGTTGGAAAGAAGCTAATTTCTCCTCCTCATCCTCGTCCTCCTCGTCCTCGTCCTCGTCCTCGTCCTCCTCCTGCCTTTTTAACTAAAAAAATAAAAAAATAAAATAAAATAAAAATTTTTTAACAAGAAGTTTTTATCTTTTTGGAGGGGGGACGGGTCATTAGGTGTCTTTATCTACGTTTCAATTAATTATTTAGATTTATTATACGTTTTCAGTGGTGGTACTGGGGACTGAGCCCAAGGCCTTGTGCATGCTGAGCACGCACTCTACCGCAGAGCTCTACGCTTTCCCAGAAAGGAGCAAATTTCTAAACATAGAACTGGATGAGTAGGTCAGCTTTTTGATCTCATAGAAGCAGCGGCCCAGTTCTCTGGGGGGAACCCTCCTTATCTTGTCCATCTCGACAACGTCAGAAACGTCTGTCTGCATAGCCCACAGTGGCCAGAGACTGAGGCCAGGGGGCTGAATCAGGTAGAACCTGAAACCGAATGGAAGAAACAAACAAACAAAAAAGGGTGGGGAGGGGCACGCGGAGGCCTTTTTAAACGTACACACTGCTGCGTGGTCTCCCTCGTCGAAACTCTAATTCGCAGCCTTCTTAAGGAGAAATATACACCTGAAACGTCTTTTTTCCACACAGAGTTTAAAAGCTTTCACCCTCTGAGCCGAAAAACCTTACCCGTCCCATCGGTTCTTTCTGAGTGAGTGGGTTCTCTAGTGTCCTACGCGTCTGCTGGGAAACAAGCTGCTGGAGAACCAGCAACTAGAAACCAAGCTGCACCAGCATTTCCATGAGCGTAAAATCTTACATTCACACTTACTTGCTTAAAAATGCACACGCCTGCTTTGTTTTCATGTTTTACACAGTCGATGACCTATAACATGTATGATGCTCAAGAAATTGTGTGAGGGGCAATCCTGAGATTGACCGTGAGGGCGCAACAGATGGCAGATATTTCCTTAGGGTAAAACAATGGACGGTCATGGGAAGCCAGATCATCCATTAACAGAACTTGGTTCTGGCAGGAAAGCATGTGGTTTAACCCCGGGGAAATATTTGCTATCTCGAGATGTCCCAGAGGCAATCACAGGATACACTTAGAAATTTTGCATCCCCCGAGGAGGGTGATTGTTCCTGGAAGGGATAGGCCTGAAATGAATCAGTTAGCCAGCAAGCAGAACTTCGTGCTTCTGGCATGAAATATCTAAAGCCCCACCTCTTTGATCGCATTTCTTTTTTTTTTCCCTGAGCCGTATACTCCCAATAAACAGGATGTCGACCAGGCTTTTGGCACTCTAGATCCACGAGACCTTGAGTCCCCTGGTCCCATTTTCGCTCTTTACTTGGTCTCTTTGTTTCTTAATTCTTGCGTCGCCCGTCCTCAGACACGGTCCCGAGCTGCGCTGGACGCAGCACCCGTCCTACCCGACTCGTGAGTGACCTATAGTTTTTAAATGAAAGCTACAAAATCTCTGGTCATGTCGATCTGCTGGTCTCGTCTGTATGAGACAGGGCAGTACCTGAGTTTCAGAGACACACACAGACACACACACAGACACACACACACAGACACAGACACAGACACAGACACACACACACACACACACACACACACACACACACACACACACACACACACACTCTAAAGGGAACAAAGAACAAAGAAAGATAGAGAAAGAAAAAGAAAAAGGCTCAGGGGAATAAAGGATTCGCTTGCTCTCTGTGACATGACCCAGTAGACCTAGTTGTCACGAGACAGGAAGCTCAACCCTCCGTGTTTACATTATCTGTTCCTGAGCTTTCTTGCAGAAAATTCTCATGCGTTTCTTTCCCCTCACGGAAGTCTTCTCTATTCCCCACAGAGCCTGGGGCGATGGCTCTTCACCCTGGAGCCGCCTGCGGCCGATCCAAGATATCGGATGATTTGTGGAAGTGATCAGTGATCCTGAGACAAAGCCCTTCCTTTAGGTAGAAAAGCATGGCCCCTGCTGCTCAGGGAGCTGGCACTCCCCCTCCCTCTCCCCTCATGCCACCTTCTCCTTTGTGCACAAGCTATCGCTTTCGCAAAAGAGCTTGGCTTGCCTGAGAGTCTTGTGGAAGCCATCCTCATTTCTATGGTACTGCCGTCCAAGGATCTGGAAAGGGCTCGGTCCCATGTATGCATGTATGCATGTAGGCACTTGTGTATGTCCCCGGCTTGTAGGCCTGGCATGTTTCTTCCTCCACATACACTTGCCAGAGTTCATTCATGAAAGAGCTCTATGGAACTGGTTTTCAAGGGAACATGCAGGCAGGGAATGCGAACAGGAAGGAACCCAAATGTTTTCCTTCAGGTTGACATGATCTAGGACAGATCCTTTCATCCAGAAAAGCAAATGTCAAGGGATCGGTCTCGTGAAAAGAGCCATGTCTTGATTGTGACGAGCAGCATTCGAGGTGAAACTTTTCGCCTCCCTAGGTTTACCCCGAATCCATTAAGTTCCTGTGGGTTATCTCTGTCATGAAACGTGTCAGCCAGGAAAAAAAAAAAAAAAAAAAAAAAAGAGTCTGGGAGCGATGGTTGGCTCGGTCTCAAGTCTCAGGAAGTGTTCACACCCCAAGCAGTCCGAGGGGGTAGTGTGTGTGTGTGTGTGTGGGAGGCGGTCCATCTCTGAAAAATTGGTGCCTCCTCCACGTAGTTTTTGGTCCCTTGCAACTGAAGCATCTGGCGACGTCCCTGGAATGTTTAGATCGTTTCCAAAGAAGATGAGATACGGAAGCGTTCGTTCCTGGCTCCATGAGTCGAAGGGGACGTGCTTTAATATCTTTCTGACAGAAAAGACTCGAGATCTGTCAGTGTGTTGGCCGACATGACTGGTATACCTTCGGAGGATGGATGGACCTACAGACAGACAGACAGACCGGAATACATACATACTTACTTACATACGTACATATGTAAACATACAATACAATACAATACAATACAATACAATAAAACAAAACAAAATGAAACAGAATAAAATAAAATAAAATAAAATAAAATAAAATAAAATAAAATAAAATAAAATAAAATAAATTAAATTAAATTATATTAAAATAAAAGGATGCTGTGAGGAGAAAGTGTCTGTTTCTGGCTAGGACCAAATCGTGTCCCTACGTGGACCGGTTGGGAAAGACTGGTGTCCCAGATGGTTCACCGTGACTTCCTCGTGAACATTTGCTGTGACCGATTCGGGCTTCGGAACAGTCACGGTCTCGTTCTGAGGAACGTCTCCTGGAAAGCATGTGGAGACCGTCTTCGTCTGCCGTCCTTAGGAAACGTTCCAGCAGAGCGGGTGTCCGAGAGCCTCTAGGGGCGATGGCTATGCTTCGTGGACGTCTGTCCCTCTTCAGGCCGAATTTCGTGGAAGTATGCTGATCTGGCCAGCCGACAAGTCTGAATGGGGGTGATTTTTTGGTAGAAATGCGCGTCCTTGGAGAGACCAGGGGAAGGGGAGCATGTCTCAGTGGAAACTCTCGTACAGCGTGATAGAGATGAGAATGCGGTTCTGTGTCATCATCTTTGCGTGCTTCCCGCCACCCTCCCCCTCCCCGCCCCGCCCCGCCTTCCACTGATACGCTGGGCCACGTCACGCGTGCTTCGAGTTTTCTCCGATGGTTGGCCAACGCTCTTCCGACTCCCGTTGCCCATGGTTCTCCCGCTTTGGACTTGGCATCCTCGAGAACCAAAGCCGCCCTTTCCCTGAAGCCCCGCCGAGCCGGGCTGAGCAGCTGGACATCTGCTGGAGAGAGGTCACTGCCGTGTCCCCTCTCGAGACCCTCCTCCTGCCCGTTGCTGTGGAGGCCACTCAGAAAGTGGACCTGAACCCGCATGCGTTTTTCAGGCCACCCGAGCCTCTTCGAGCCCGATGCCTAGACATCTTCCTGACTGGTGGCGCTCCGGACTCACACCCTGGGTTTCTCGTTGGCTTCAGCCACGGACCTTTGTCTTCCTGGAACGAAAGACCAGACCGGTTTCATCAGGTGGAACCACCTGCCTGGTGGCGGGACTGTCGTGGAACCCTATGGACCACCCCGAAGTGTATATGCAGCCCAAGGGCGATCTCTCCAGTTGAACAACCATCGAGGCCCAAAAGGACCCCTGCCCCGGGAAGAAAGAAACTTTGACCTTGACCCTTAGCTGCCCGAACGAGAATTTGGATCAGGGTTGGGTAGGGTGATGGAGATCTCCCTTGGCACAGTTCCCGTGTGCGGGACTTTCAATGACTCTGTCTTCCTGAAAGGACACCCGCCCCCTGAACACGCTGTCTCGTCATCAGTTTGTTTCCACGAGGGACGAACCGTCATTGTGTGCACGACAAAGTTGGCCGCTGCCTGTTTGGTCCGCCATCGCCCCGTAAGGGACCGACGAAGTGTGCGTCGTGACCAGTGACCGATTTCGGAGCCCGTGGGTGGTGGGCGGGTGTGTATCTGTTTTCCAGGTCACGCGCGACGCGGTGTGTCGTGGTGTGGCCCGCCCGGCCACCCCACCTCCCTTCCCCCATGGAAAATCAAGGGAGAGTATTGCCCGAGACAGACGAAAGTGCAGCCACGAAACCTAAAAGGATGACCCTGGATGTCAACTTGGAGGTGGCTAGGAGACAGCTGAGCATGCATAGGATCACACTGCACTGCCACCGTGTGGGATGCCGCACATGTGTCGCCGTCGTGGTTTTCATCTCCTCCACCTATTGCCCTCACCTACATCCACTCTTTATCTCACTGAACTCTTTTTTTTTTTTTTTTCCGGTAAGACAGTGAGAATTTTCTCTCTCTCTTCTCTCTCTCTCTCTCTCTCTCTGTCTCTCTCTCTCCTACTCTCTCTCATAATTGACCTGACAATGGGATGTCCGTTTTCACGTGTCCAACATAGCGATTCGGGATTCTTCCATGTTCCACGATGATCACCGTGGTGAGTCTGGTTACGGATCCGTCACCGGACAGCATCATGACAATAGTATGGATTGACTCTACTCGCCCTGCTGTCCATGACCTCCCGTAATTTGTGTATTTATTAATTGGAGTTAACTGGAAGCTTGTACTTTTTCCTCTCCCTCACCCATTGCACTCATTGTTCCTTCTTGGTATCCATGAGCCTGTTTCAGCTTCCTTGCATGTGTTCCTGCGTATTGTCTTGGGGATTCTGCCTCGAAGTGACAACATCCCTCTCGGACTTAAGTCACTTAGTTAACATCATCCCCTCTAGGTGTAGGTCTCTCCAGACCACGTGGCACTGTCCATTCGTCCATCCGCGGGCCCGTAGTGGAACTGCCGGGTCTTCCAGGAGTTTTCTGTGGAATGTTTTGAGGGACTTCTGTCCTGTTTTCCCTAATGGCTTTCCTCCACCTCCGTTTCGCCCTCTCCCCCTCGCCCCCACCACCAACCCCTGTTCCGTGTTGCCTTCTGTCTTCTGTCGGAGAGCGGATTCTGTCAGGTATGAGTCGAGAGCTCTGTGTCCGCCCGCCAGCCCGCCCACCCGGCCCCATCTCGAACGGTGGTCTCTATCACGTGTTCCGTCAGGAGCAGGCACTTTCTGCTTGTTTTTGGAACTTGCTGTCGAGATTCCAGGTTCTGGGCCTGTCCGGATACCTCTTAGAAACGGAAATGCGTGCGTTTTCCCCTTTTTAAAATTGTGTTCGTTTGTTTACTTATTTATTTATTTATTTACTTACTTACATTTATTTATTTATTTAGGCCTTTTTTTTTTTTTTTTTTTTTTTTTTTTTTTTTTTTTTTTTTGGTTCTTGCTGCTGTTGTTGCTTTCGGTGGTTGTTTGTTTATTCGGGGAGGGGAGGTAATTCGTTTCTTTTGCTGGTTTGTTGCCTGACTTAGTGATTGCCTGACTTACCGACTTCCTTATTTACTTGAACGGAAGTCCTGAAGATCGAACCCTGCACCTTGCGCGTGCTGGGCAGGCACTCTGCCCCTGAGTTCTACGCTCCATCCTCCCCCCTCGCCCCCTCCCCCATTTGGGGGAGGAAAAAAATAATTTTTTTTTTCTTTTAAACTGAAAACGTCCTTTTGGGTCTCCCGCGCGTGTTTCATCCCTGGTTTTCTGGCTTCTAGGAGGTGGAGTTGACCGAGTTCTTGGGCTGTTGAGGAGAGGAACCCCTGATGGGCTGCGGTTGTGCTTTTTCTACGGTGTTTTTGTTTTTGTTTTTAAACCCCAGAGTAGTTCTACAACTTGATTTCCCTTTGGTGGTGGGTTTTGTCGTTTGTTTTCATGTTTCCTTCCTTTCTTCCTTTCTTTCTTTCTTTCTTTCTTTCTTTCTTTCTTTCTTTCTTTCTTTCTTTCTTTCTTTCTTTCTTTCTTTTTCTTTCTTTCTTTCTTTCTTTCTTTCTTTCTTTCTTTCTTTCTTTCTTTCTTTCTTTCTTTTTCTTTTCTTTTCTTTTCTTTTCTTTTCTTTTCTTTCCTTCCTTCCTTCCTTCCTTCCTTCCTTCCTTCCTTCCTTTCTTTCTTTCCTTTCTTTCTTTCCTTTCTTTCTTTTCTTTCTTTCTTTTCTTTCTTTTTTTTTTTTTTCGGATGGGGCTACAGTTTCCTTGTCCACGTTGACTGTGTCAAACACACACACCGACACACACACGCACACCCAGACACGCGGATGCGCATGCACAGTGTTGCTCTGTGTAGATGCACTGAACCTCGATTTACCGAGCGGGTGGCTATCGACTCGCCCCCCCGAACCCCCGCCCGCATTTTTTTGTTTTCCCTCCTCCTTCCTGCGGTTGTGGTCAGCCGTGCTGACGTCCGTGTTCTCACGACCGACCGCGAGTGCGTTTTCCCCAGGCGCCCGTTTGTTGTCTTTGGGCTTTGTCGCGATCTGTGCCGAGATCGATTTTTCTTTCCGCTTCGATGGGGTTCGCGGTCTTCATCCTTTCTTTTCTAGCTTCTGGGCTTTGCCTGTCTGCTTTCGAAAGACCTCCCGCATTCGAGAGGACGGACTCCAAAGCCGATTCCTGCGTTGTTCTCTGAGCGCTCGCCTGGTTTCGTTTTGCCAGCCCCCGCCTTCCCTCCCTCTTCCCCTCCTCCCCTTCCCAACCTCCCACCCGGGAACCCGGGATCTCGTCCTGGTCGCTCTGGGCCACCCGCGGCGTCGGCCCCGGCCCCGCCGGCGTGTCCGTGTGATCTCCCCCGCCCGGGGAATCGCGTGGGGAGCGCGTCCCCTTCGCGGCAGCCGCCCGGCCGGCCGTGTCTTGCCAAACCCCGGCTCCCTCCGTCCTCCCCGCCCTGATCTGTTGCCGGGGTCGCGTCGCGCCGCGTCGCGTCGTGTCGCCTCGTGTCGTGCCGTGCCGTGCCGTGCCGTGCCGTGACGAGGGTGAGCGGGCTCCGAGGCGGACGCCACGGGGCCGCCCGGCGCCTCAGTCCGGGACGAGCTCGGGCGTTTGGGCGGCCGGCGGCGGTCGGGATCGGTTCCGGGGACGTTGGCGACGGTTGTCGGGCGCCATCTGGCTGCCGCTCTGAGATCGTCCCTCTTCTCCCGAGCGTCGGCGACCTCGGCAAGGGATGGGGCTCGGCGGCGGGGCCCGAGGCAGACTTCGGGGAGGCTGGCGACACCGGCGGTGACAGTCCCCGTGGCGCTGAGCCGCGGGCGCGTCCTGCTCTCGGCGCAGATTGGACTCGCAGGATGATGAGGGGGTGACTGTCGCCGCGCTCCCGGGATCTCGTGTGCCGGGGGAAGCCGTGTGGCCTGGCCTGGTCGACCAGCATCCGCCTGTGCCCCTCCAGCCGCGGAGACCGACCCGAGCCGATCGGACACGGCCTGCGCCTTGCCGCCGCGGGGGAAAGGGAGAGAGTGTCCCGCGCCCGGGCCGCCGGCGGCTAGGTGGTCAGGCCCTCGTCTGCGTCCCTTGGACGACTGCTCGTGAGGCGAGGAGCGGCCCGGGCCCAGTGCGGTGAGGCCGGGGACGGGCGCGCTGGGGTTCCCGGTCGTCGGAGGCGCCTCCTTGGATGAAATGTTTTCTGAGTCCCGATGGATCCGGAGACGTGGCTGGGCCGGCCCCTGTTGGCGCGGGAGGCCTGGGAGGGGGTGCCCCCCGGCCCGTAAGCCTGCCCGCGTGGGTTCCGGTGGCGTTGGAGGGACCGAGACTTCATCCGGACTCGGGGACCGGCACGGGGGCGTCCTGCGAGGGATGTGGGGGAGGCAGGCTTTCCCCGGCCCGGGGCCCGGTGCTCGGGAGCGGTCCCTCGTGGGGGGCCCTCTCGTCGGAGGCGCCTCTGTGGCATCTCCCCGAGTCCCCGGCCACGCGGGCGAGAAAAGGGCAGGGCGTCCCCGGCCTGATCCCGTCTCCCTCTCGTCCCTTCCCATTCCCATTCCCATTCCCATTCCCACTTCTCCTCCTAAGCCTCCTCCTAATCCCCCTCCCCTCTCCCCTCTCCCCTCTCCCCTCCCCCTACCAACCCCCCCACCCCGGTCGATCAGATGGCCCCCGAGAGCTTCGGGGCTGCCATTTATGGGGGTAGGGCTGGGGGCAGGTGGCCGGACCGAGGTCCCGGGGTCCCCCCTTGCAAATCGTGGACCCGCCCCGTTTCTGGGCGCTGTCATTTTTCCTGTCGTGTTGGGCATTTTCTGCCAGCAGATAGGTGCTGACACGGTCTTCCTCGGTGTCTGTCACCGAGTGTTGGGTCTCCGGACGCGTGCGGGGCTCTGGGCTTCTCTCTGCGTGAGCCCTGGCCTGGTAGCCGACTCCGCTTCTGACACTTGAGCCGCCCGCCCGGGCCTGCGCGCCGGCTCTCGTGTGTGCGTCCGGCTGACGTGGCCCGTGGTGCCACCTCCGGTCTCTGGTGGCCCGAGGGCGGTGGGGTGAGGTGGCGGCGTGGGTCTTTTACCCCGTGCGCTCCCCGCCGCAGGCACCCGGTGGTGGCCGGCACGACCCCACCCCCGTAGGCTCCGTGCCGCGTGTCAGGCATTCCCCGCCTGGGGTCGTTGGCCGCTCTCCTCGGAGAGGACTGAGGAGTGGGTGGCGCCTGGCGAGGCTGAAGCAGGCCCCTCTGGTGGTTGTCCTCGCCGGGCCCTCCCCTCTGGGGCCTCCCTGCCCCACATGGCTGGCTCGCTCGCTCGCTCGCTCACTCACTCACTAGATCGATGTGGTGAAGTCATGCTCCCCCGGGCCGGGCCTAAGCCGCGCCAGACGAGGGACGGGGACGTTCATGGCGAACGTGGCTTCTCTTCTCGTTCTGCCTGCGGGCCCCTCGCCTCTCCTCTGCCGCCCGTGGGTGGCGGGGGGAAGGCAGGGGTGCGGACTCCGGCCCGACCTCGGTCTCCCGTGCCTTGTGGTGTCGGCGGGGCCGGGGTCTTGTGACGCGGCAGACACTCTCGCCTCCTCGCCTGCTCGGCGTCCTGTCTCGCGAGCGGCCCTCCCCCGCGGCGGGGGAGGGCTGCCCCGCCGCCACGCCACGTACCCCCTCGTCGGGGTGTGAGCGTGTCTCGCCTTGGTCCTCTGCGGTGCCCCTGGAGCGCTCCAGGTTGTCCCTCAGGTGCCCGAGGCCGAGCGGCGGCATCGCTTCCCGTCCCCAGCGAGTCCTCTCGGGTAACCCCTGCGGTGGTCGTGTCTCCCGAGCGCCTCTCTTGAGGCGTGGGGGAGGGGTCGAGACGGTAAGCGAGGCGTGGCCGCTCCCCACCCTCGGTGG
>NW_027413957.1:7770000-7772500 GCF_048773025.1 Camelus bactrianus | reverse complement strand
CGCCCCACGCGCCCGAGGCGCCCTGCCCGCTTGTGGCCCGCGTCCCGTCGTGGGCTCCCCTCGTCCCCCGTGGCGAGAAGGGGGACCCCGGGAACGCGTGTGCGGGTTGGGGGTCCTGCCGGGCCTTGGGGGTTTGGGGATGTGGAGGTGGGAAGGAGGGTGGTCTGTCGTCGGGACGCGGGGGGAGGGCCCTCTCCGCCCGGCCTCGTGGGGAGTGGGCTTAGGATGCCGTCGGCACGCGTTGGCGTGTGGGACCCGGTGGCGTGGGCGGTGGCCGGCCGGTGCCCGGTGTGGCCCCGTGTCGAGGGCCCGCGGCGGCGAGGACCCCCGGCCGTGGCCGGGGTGTGGTGGTCGGCGTCGGGGCGCGGTGGCCGGCGGTTGGGGCTGGTGGGGGGGGTCCGTGCCGTCCCCGCCTCGCCCGCCTCGCCCTCTCCAGGTACCTAGCGCGTCCCGGCGCGGAGGTTTAAAGACCCTCGGGGGAGTCGCCCGTCCGCCTTGGGGTCGGGGCGGTCGGGCCCGTGGGGACGTGGGAGGTCCGTCCCTCGTCCCACGGACTCCGCCTCCACCGGGCCGGGGCGCCGCGCCACGTCGCTGACCGCCGCCGCCGCCGCCGCCGTGTCCGTCGGGTGGGGCCTCACCCGGCGGGCCCGTCGGACGGCCGGTGGCCGCGTGGTGGCGCGTCCCCGCGGGAGGCGGGAACCCCCGGGCGCCTGTGGGGTGTCCGAGCCGGCACGCGCGGTGTCGGTGCCGGCTGCGCCCCGTTGTGAAACCTTCCCGACCCTCCGGTCTGATTTCTCTCTGACTCGGCCGGCCCGAGGCGACCCCCCCTCTCACCCTCCCGGGGTGGGTGGGGGCGGGAGACGTGCCGTGCCACAGAACCGAAGGCAGAAGAAACTTCTCGTACGACTCTTAGCGGTGGATCACTCGGCTCGTGCGTCGATGAAGAACGCAGCTAGCTGCGAGAATTAATGTGAATTGCAGGACACATTGATCATCGACACTTCGAACGCACTTGCGGCCCCGGGTTCCTCCCGGGGCTACGCCTGTCTGAGCGTCGCTTGACGATCAATCGCGCCCCCCCGGGTGTGTGCCCGCGGGGTCGCGCGGCTGGGGGTTTCCTCGCAGGGCCGCGGTGCCCTCCGTCCCCCTAAGTGCAGACACGGCGCCTCTGCCGTCGCGCCGTCTGTCCCTCCTCCGGCCGGTCCCGCGCCCGGGAGGGCGCGGGGGCGGGCGGCGGCGGCGGCAGGCGGCGTCGAGGCCCGGGAGGTGCCGCCCGCGAAAGGGAAGGGAGAAAACGGGGAGGGGGGAGCTCGCGCGTGGCCGAGGCCGCGGCCGCGGCCGCGGCCGCCGCGTTCCCACCGGGAGCCCCTCCTCGCGCCGCAAGCGTTCTCCGGGGCGCGTGCCCGGGTGCGTCGCGGTGGTGCCGGGGTGGGTGGGGGCGGTTAGGGCCTCCGCGCCGCGCCGCCCCCACCCTCCCGTCGCGCCACCGCGGCCCCAGCCTCGCCCCGTCGGGACGGGCGGCTCCTCGCCGTGGCCGAGGCGCGCGCGCGGCCGCGCCCCGGGGATGCGTGCCCCGGCGGCGACCCGCGGGACGCCGCGGCGTCGCCCGCCGCTGCGCGCTTTCCCCCGGGCTGCGTCCGCGGCCGCGCTTCGTGCCCCTGGGCCCCCGGGGCGGCGTTCTTCGGGGGCGCCGCCGCTGCGCGTCCGTCGCCCGTCGTGGGCGTCTCGTGGCCGTGCGGAGGACGGGTGGGAGCGGAGCGGAGCGGAGCGGCTCGCGCCGGTGCGGTTGGCGTCGCGTGGTGGGGCAAGGGGCCCTGACGGTCGCCGCGGGGCGGCCGCCGGGCTTCTTCGGACCCGCCCGCCTCACGACCGACCGACCGGCGGCTGCCGCCGCCGCCCCCCTCTACCCTCCTCCCCGGCACGACGACGCCTCCGGCCTGGGCCCGGCGTCGCGCGCGTGCGCGCGGCTTCCCCTCTCGCCGCCCGCCCGTCCCGTGCCACGTCGCCGGCTCGTGCT
Source organism: Camelus bactrianus (assembly GCF_048773025.1). Lineage (NCBI taxonomy): Eukaryota > Metazoa > Chordata > Mammalia > Artiodactyla > Camelidae > Camelus > Camelus bactrianus. Next base: position 7,770,483 of record NW_027413957.1, on the reverse strand, counting down.
CCCGTCCCCGTCCCGTCCGCCTCCCTTCTTCCTTCCGCCCTTCCGCCCTCCCGCCCGAACCCCGTGTTCGGGCGTGGGTGGGTGGGTCGGTTGAGGGGGAGGGGGACCGGGCGGTCGACCGCGGTTCGGCGCCTCGCTGGCGCGCGGCCCCTCTCCCTCCGTCCCGCCCTCTCCCGCTTCGCGGGCACCTTCTCCGTCCCCTCCGAGCCGCGACCTCAGATCAGACGTGGCGACCCGCTGAATTTAAGCATATTAGTCAGCGGAGGAAAAGAAACTAACCAGGATTCCCTCAGTAACGGCGAGTGAACAGGGAAGAGCCCAGCGCCGAATCCCCGCCCCGCGGTGGGGCGCGGGACATGTGGCGTACGGAAGCCCCGCTCCCCGGCGCCGCTCGTGGGGGGCCCAAGTCCTTCTGATCGAGGCCCAGCCCGTGGACGGTGTGAGGCCGGTAGCGGCCCCCGGCGCGCCGGGCCCGGGGCTTCC